>NC_092242.1:51033519-51258519 GCF_036320965.1 Panulirus ornatus
CCACTGACAGCACGTCAAACCCGGTATACCACATCGATCCAATTCACTCTATTCCTTGCCCTCCTTTCACCCTCCTGCATGTTCAGGCCCCGATCACACAAAATCTTTTTCACTCCATCTTTCCACCTCCAATTTGGTTTCCCACTTCTCCTCGTTCCCTCCACCTCCGACACATATATCCTCTTGGTCAATCTTTCCTCACTCATTCTCTCCATGTGCCCAAACCATTTCAAAACACCCTCTTCTGCTCTCTCAACCACACTCTTTTTATTTCCACACATCTCTCTTACCCTTACGTTACTTACTCGATCAAACCACCTCACACCACACATTGTATGTATATATATATATATATATATATATATATATATATATATATATATATATATATATATTTTTTTGCTTTGTCGCTGTCTCCCACGTTTGCGAGGTAGCGCAAGGAAACAGACGAAAGAAATGGCCCAACCCACCCCCATACACATGCCTTGATTCAATCCACTGACAGCACGTCAACCCCGGTATACCACATCGCTCCAATTCACTTTATTCTTTGCCCTCCTTTCACCCTCCTGCATGTTCAGGCCCCGATCACACAAAATCTTTTTCACTCCATCTTTCCACCTCCAATTTGGTCTCCCTCTTCTCCTCGTTCCCTCCACCTCCGACACATATATCCTCTTGGTCAATCTTTCCTCATTCATTCTCTCCATGTGACCAAACCATTTCAAAACACCCTCTTCTGCTCTCTCAACCACGCTCTTTTTATTTCCACACATCTCTCTTACCCTTACGTTACTTACTCGATCAAACCACCTCACACTACACATTGTCCTCAGACATCTCATTTCCAGCACATCCATCCTCCTGCACACAACTCTATCCATAGTCCACGCCTCGCAACCATACAACATTGTTGGAACCACTATTCCATCAAACATACCCATTTTTGCTTTCCGAGATAATGTTCTCGACTTCCACACATTCTTCAAGGCTCCCAGAATTTTCGCCCCCTCCCCCACCCTATGATTCACTTCCGCTTCCATGGTTCCATCCGCTGCCAGATCCACTCCCAGATATCTAAAACACTTCACTTCCTCCAGTTTTTCTCCATTCAAACTCACCTCCCAATTGAATTGACCCTCAACCCTACTGTACCTAATATATATATATATATATATATATATATATATATATATATATATATATATATATAGATATATATATATATATATATATATATAATATATATATATATATATATATATATATATATATATATGTATATATGTATGTATGTATACGTTGAAGTGAATAGGTATGTATATGTGCATGTGTGGACGTGTATGTATATACATGTGTTTGTAGGTAGGTTGAGCCATTCTTTCGTCTGTTTCCTTGCGCTATTTAGATTTCTAGAAAGGAAAACAGAAGGAGCCAAGCGGGGAGTGCTCATCCTCCTCGAAGGCTCAGATTAAGGTGTCTGAATGTGCGTGGATGTAACCAAGAGGAAAAGAGAGGTGAGATAGGTAGTATGTTTGAGGAAAGAAACCTGGATGTTCTGGCTCTGAGTGAAACGGTACTCAAGGGTAAAGGGGAAGAGTGGTTTGGGAAAGTCTTGGGAGTAAAGTCAGGGGTTGATGAAAGGACAAGAGCTAAGGAAGGAGTAGCAATATTCCTGAAGCAGGAGTTGTGGGAGTATGTGATAGAGTGTAAGAAAGTAAATTCTAGATTGATGTGAGTAAAACTGAAAGTGGATAGAAAGACATGGGTGATTATTGATGCCTAAGCACCAGGGCATGAGAAGAAAGTTCATGAGAGGCAAGTGTTTTGGGAGCAGTTGAGTGAGTGTATTAGCAACTTTGATGCACGAGACCGGGTTATTGTGATGGGTTATTGAAATGCGAAGGTGAGTAATGTGGCAGTTGAGGGTATAATTTATGTACATGGGGTGTTCAGTGTTGTGAATGGAAATGGTGAAGAGCTTGTGAATATGTGTGCTGAAAAAAAGACTAGTGATTGGGAATACCTGGTTAAAAAAGACAGATATACATAACTTTACATATGTCAGTGGGAGAGATGGTCAATTGATAGGCATGTAAAAGAGAGACTTTTGGATGTTAGTCTTGTGGAAGCGAAGGTGAAGATTTGTAGAGGCTATCAGAAAAGAAGAGAGAATGTTGGGGAAAAGAGAGTGGTAAAAGTAAGTGAGCTTGAAAAGGAGACTTGTGTGAGGAAGTATCAGGAGAGATTGAGTGTAGAATTCCTAAACGTGAGAGCAAATGTTGTGAGGAGAGTGGGTGAGGATTGGGATGTATTTAGGGAAGCATTGATTGCTTGCGCAAAAGATGCATGTGGTATGAGAAAGGTGGGAGTGTGCTAATTAGAAAGGGTAGTGAGAGGTGGGACGAAGAAGTAAGATTGTTAGTGAAAGAGAAAAGAGAGGTGTTTGGACGTTATTTGCAGGGGAAGTAGTGTAAATGACTGGGTAATTTATAAAAGAAAGAGGCACAAGGTCAAGAGAAAGGTGCAAGAGTTGAAAAATAGGGCGAATGAGAGTTGGGGTGAGAGAGTATCATTAGATTTTAGGGAGAATAAAGAATTATTTTGGTAGGAGGTAAATAACGTGCGTAAGACAAGAGAACAAATGGGAACATCGGTGAAGGGAGCAAGTGGGAAGTGATAACAGATAGTAAAGGAGTGAGGAGATGGGGTGAGTATTTTGAAGGTTTGTTATATGTGTTTGATGATAGAGTGGCAGACATAGGGTTTTTTGGTCGGGGTGGTGTACGAAGTGAAATGGTCAGGGAGGATGAAATCCAGCAAGGCTGCGGGTTTGGATGGTATTGCAGTGGGATTTATTAAAAAAGGGGATGACTGTGCTGTGGATTGGTTGGTAAGGATATTCAATGTATGTATGGACCATGGTAAAGTGCCTGAGGATTGGCGTAATGCATGTATAGTGCCATTGTACAAAGAAAAAGGGGATAAAGGTGAGTGTCCAAACCACAGAGGTATAAGTTTGTTGAGTATTCTTGGGAAATTATATGGAAGGATATTGATTGAGAGGGTAAAGGCATGTACAGAGCCTCAGATTCGGGAAAAGCAGTTTGGTTTTTTAAGTGTTAGAGGATGTGTGGATCAGGTGTTTGCTTTCAAGAATTTATGTAAGAAATACTTAGGAAAACAAATGGATTTGTATGTAGTATTTATGGACCTGGAGAAGGCATATGATAAGGTTGATAGAGCTGTTTTGTGGAAGGTATTAAGAGTATATGGTATGAGAGGTAAGTTGCTAGAAGCAGTGAAAAGTTTTTACCAAGGATGTAAGGCATGTGTACAAGTAGGAAGACAGGAAAGTGATTGGTTCCCAGTGAATTTCGGTCTGCAGCAGGGGTGTGTGATGTCCCCATGGTTGTTTAGTTTGTCTATGGATGGGGTAGTTAGGGAGGTAAATGCAAGAATTTTGGAGAGAGGGACGAGTATGCAGTCGGCTGTAGCTGAGAGGACCTGGGAAGTGAGTCGCTTGTTTGCAGATGATACAGCTTTAGTAGCTGATTCATGTGAGAAACTGCAGAAGATGGTGACTGAGTTTGGAAATGTGTGTGAAAGGAGAAAGTTGAGAGTAAATATGAATAAGAGCAAGGTTATTAAGTTCAGTAAGGCTGAGGGACAAGTTGATTGGGATGTAAGTTTGAATAGAGAATAATTAGAGGAAGTGAAGTGTTCTAGATATCTGGGAGTGGACTTAACAGCAGATAGAACCATGGAAGTGGAAGTAGGTCACAGGGTGGGGGAGGGAGCAAAGTTTCTGGGAGTGATGAAGAATGTGTGGAAGTAGAGGACATTATCTCAGAGAGCAAAAATAGGTATGTTTGAAGGAATAGTAGTTCCGACAATGTTTTATGGTTGTGAGGCATGGGCTATAGAGAGGGTTGTACGGAGGAGGGTGGATGTGTTGAAAATGAAATGTTTGAGCACAATATGGGGTGTCAAGTGGTTTGATCGAGTAAGTAACGTAAGGGTAAGAGAGATATGTGGAAATAAAAAGAGTGTTGTTGAAATGGTTTGGACATATAGTGAGAATGAGTGAGGAAAGATTGACAAAGAGGGTATATGTGAGAAGTGGAGGGAATGAGAAGTGGGAGACGAAATTGGAGTAGGAAGGATGGAGTGAAACAGATTATGAGCGTTCGATGCCTGAACATACAGGAGGGTGAAAGGCGTGCAAGGAATAGAGTGAAATGGAACGAAGTTGTATGCCAGGGTCGACATGCTGTCAGTGGATTGAATCAGGGCATGTGAAGCGTCTTGGGTAAACCATGGAAAGTTTTGTGGGCTCTGGATGTGGAAAGGGAGCTGTGGTTTCGGTGCTTTACCAAATGACACCTAGATACTGAGTGTGAACGAATGTGGCCCTAGTGCTACATTTATTTATTCATATCTATATTTATTATACTCTGTCGCTGTCTCCCGCCTTAGGGAGGTAGCACTAGGAAAAGACAACAGAGGCTGCATTCGTTCACACTCAGTCTCTAGCTGTCGTGTATAATGCACTGAAACCACAGATCACATTCCACATCCAGGCCCCACACAACTTTTCATGGTTTACCCCAAACACTTCACATGCCCTGGTTCAATCCATTGACAGCACGTCGACCCCGGTATGCCATATCGTTCCAATTAACTCTATTCCTTGCACTCCTTTCACCCTCCTGCATGTTCAGGCTCCGATTGCTCAAAATCTTTTTCACTCCTTTCCACCTCCAATTTGGTCTCCCACTTCTCCTTGTTCCCTGTTCCCTCCACCTCTGACACATACAACCTCCCTGTCAATCTTAACTCACTCATTCTCTCCATGTGACCAAACCATTTCAAAACACCCTCTTCTGCTCTCTCAACCACACTCTTTTTATTACCTCACATCTCTCTTACCCTTTCATTACTTATTCGATCAAACCACATATTGTCCTCAAACATCTCATTCCAACACATCCACCCTTCTCCGCACAACCCTATCTATAGCCCACGCCTTGCATCCATATAACATTGTTGGAACAGCTATTCCTTTAAACATACCCAATTTTGCTTTCCGCGATAATGTTCTCGCCTTTCACACATTCTTCAACACTCCCAAAACTTTCGCCTCCTCCCTCACCCTGTGACTCACTTCCGCTTCCATGGTTCCATCCACTGCCAAATCCACTCCCAGATATCTAAAACGCGTCACTTCCTCCAGTTTTTCTCCATTCAAACTTACATCCCAATTGACTTGTCTCTCAACCCTAATGTACCTAATAACCTTGCTCTTATTTACATTTACTCTCAGGTCTCTTCTTTCACACACTTTACCAAACTCAGTCACCAGCTTCTGCAGTTTGTCACCCGAATCAGCCACCAGCGCTATATCATCAGCAAACAACAACTGACTCACTTCCCAAACCCTCTCATCCTCAACAGACTGCATACTTACCCCTCTCTCCAAAACTCTTGCTTTCTCCCACCTAATAACCCCATCCATAAACAAATTAGACAACCATGGAGCCATCACACACCCCTGCCGCAAACCAACATTCACTGACAACCAATCACTTTACTCTCCTCCTACTCGTACACATGCCTTACGTCCTCGATAAAATCTTTTCACTGCTTCTAGCAACTTGCCTCCCACATAATATACTCCCACAGAGCATCTGTATCAACTCTTAACATATGCCTTCTCCAGATCCATAAATGCTACATACAAATCCATTTGTTTTCCTAAGTATTACTCACATACATTGTTCAAAGCAAACACCTGATCCACACATCCTCTACCACTTCTGAAACCACACTGCTCTTCCCCTCTCAATCAATACCCGTCCCACATAATTTCCCAGGAATACTCAACAAACTTATGGTAATTTGAACACTCACCTTTATCCCCTTTGCCTTTATGCAATGGAACTATGCATGCATTCCACCAATCCTCAGGCACTTCACCATGAGCCATACATACATTGAATATCCTCATCAACCAGTCAAAAACACAGTTACCCCTTTTTTGATAAATTCCACTGCAATATCATCCAAACCCGCTGCCTTGCTGGCTTTCATCTTCTACAAAGCTTCTACTACCTCCTCTCTGTTTACCAAAACATTCTCCCTGACCCTCTCACTTCGCACACCACCTCGACCAAAACAATCTATATCTGCCACTCTATCATCAAACACATTCAACAAACCTTCAAAATACTCACCCCATCTCCTTCTCACATCACCACTACTTGTTATTGCCTCCCCATTATCCCCCTTCACCAATGTTCCCATTTGTCTCTTGTCGTACACACTGTATTTACCTCCTTCCAAAACATCTTTTTATTCTCCCTAAAATTTAATGATACTCTCTCACCCCAACTCTCATTTGCCCTCTTTTTCACCTCTTGTGCCTTTCTCTTGACCTCCTGCTTCTTTCTTTTATACATCTCCCAGTCATTTGCACTATTTCCTTGCAAAAATTGTCCAAATTCCTCTCTCTTCTCTTTCACTAATAATCTTACTTCTTCATCCCACCACTCACTACCCTTTCTAATCTGCCCACCTCCCACCTTTCTCATGCCACCAGCATCTTTTGCTCAAGCCATCAATGCTTCCCTAAATGCATCCCATTCCTCCCCTACTCCCGTAAGTCCTTTGCTCTCACCTTTTTCCATTATACACTCAGTCTCTCTTGGTATTTCCTCACGCAAGTCTCCCTCCCAAGCTCATTTACTCTCACCACTCTCTTCACCCCAACATTCTCTCTTCTTTTCTGAAAATCTTTACAAATCTTCACCTTCCCCTCCACAAGATAATGAATAGACATTCCTCCAGTTGCCCCTCTCAACACATTAACATCCAAAAGTCTCTCTTTCACGCGCCTATCAATTATCACATAATCCAATAACGCTCTCTGGCCATCTCTTCTACTTACATACGTATACTTATGTATCTATCTCTTTTTAAACCAGGTATTCCCAATCACCAGTCCTTTTTCAGCACACAAATCTACAAGGTGTTCACCATTTCTATTTACAACACTAAACACCCCATGTACACCAATCATACCCTCTACTGCCACATTACTCACCTTTGCATTCAAATCACCCATCACTATAACCCGGTCTCGTGCATCAAAACTGCTAACACACTCACTCAGCTGCTCCCAAAACACTTGCCTCTCATGATCTTTCTTCTCATGCCGAGGTGCATGGGCACCAATAATCACCCATATCTCTCCATCCACTTTCAGTTTTACCCATATCAATCTAGAGTTTACTTTCTTACACCCTAACACATACTCCCACTTCTCCTGTTTTTGGAGTAGTGCTACTCCTTCCTTTGCTCTTGTCCTCTCACCAACCCCTGACTTTACTCCCAAAACATTCCCAAACCACACTTCCCCTTTACTCTTGAGCTTCGTTTCACTCAGAGCCAAAACATCCAGGTTCCTTTCCTCAAACATACTACCTATCTCTCCTTTTTTCTCATCCTGGTTACATCCACACATTTAGACACTCCAATCTGAGCCTTCGAGGAGTATGAGCACTCCCCGCGTGACTCCTGTTTCCCCTTTTAAGAAGTTGAAATACAAGGAGGGGAGAGTTTCTAGCCCCCCGCTATAATATGAATATATATATATTATTTTTTATTATTCTGTGTCGCTGTCTCCTGCGTTAGTGAGGTAGCGCAAGGAAATAGACGAAAGAATGGCCCAACCCACCTACATACACATGTATATAGACAAACGCTCACACACGCACATATACATACCTAGAAATTTAATGTATACATACATATACATACACAGACATGTACATATATACACATGTACACATTCATACTTGCAGCCTTTATCCATTTACGTCGCCACCCCGCCACACATGAAATAGCTCCTTGTCTCCCCTGCGCACGTGCAAGGTAGCAGTAGAAAAAGACAACAAAGGCCACATTCGTTCACACTCAGTCTCTAGTTGTCATGTGTAATGCACTGAAACCAGAGCTCCCTTTCCACATCCAAGCCCCACAAAACTTTCCTTGGTATACCCCAGACGTTTCACATTCCCTGGTTCAATCCATTGACAGCACGTCAACCCCGGTATACCACATCGTTCCAATTCAATCTATTCCTTGCACGCCTTTCACCCTCCTGTATGTTAAGGCCCCGATCGCTCAAAATCTGTTTCTTTCCACCCTTCCACCTCCAATTTGGTCTCCCACTTCTCGTTCCCTCCACCTTTGACACATATATCCTCTTTTTCAATCTTTCCTCACTCATTTTCATCATGTGACCAAATCATTTCAATACACCCTCTTCTGCTCTCTCAACCACAGACTTTTTATTACCACACATCTCTCTTACCCTTTCATTACTAAATCAAACCACCTCACACCACACATTGTCCTCATACATCTCATTTTCAACACATCCTCCCTCCTCCACACAACCCTATCTTTATATGCCTCGCAACCATACAACGTTGTTGGAACCACTATTTCTTCAAACATGCCCATTTCTGCTCTTCGAGATAATGTTATCGTCTTCCACACATTCTTCAATACTCCCAGAACCTTCACTCCATCCCCCATCGTGTGACTTAACTCGCTTCCATGGTTCCATCTGCTACTAAATCCACTCCCAGATATCTAAAACACTTCACTTTCTTCAATTTTTCTCCATTCAAACTTACCTCCCAATTTACTTGTCCCTCAACCCTACTGAACCTAATAACCTTGCTCTTATTCACATTTACTCTCTGCTTCTTCTTTCATACACTTTACCAAACTCATTCACCAGCTTCTGCAGTTTCTCACCCGAATCAGCCGCCAGCGCTGTATCATCAGCGAACAAGAAGTGACTCACTTCCCAAGCTTTCTCATCCAAAACAGACTGCATACTTGCCCCTCCTTCCAAAACTCTTGCATTCATCTCCCTAACAACCCCATCCATAAACAAATTAGACAACCATGGAGACATCACCCACCCTGCCGCAAACCAACATTCATTGAGAACCAGTCACTTTCCTCTCTCCCTACTCGTACACATGCCTTACATCCTCAATAAAATCTTTTCACTGCTTCTAACAACTTGCCTCCCACACCACATATTCTTAATACCTTCCACAGAGCATCTCTATCAACTCTATCATATAACTTCTCCAGATCCATAAATGCTACATACAAATCCATTTGCTTTTCTAAGTATTTTTCACATACATTCTTCAAAGCAAACACTTGATCCACACATCCTCTACCACTTCTGAAATCACACTGCTCTTCCCCAATCTGATGCTCTGTACATGCCTTCACCCTCTCAATCAATATATAAACCCTGGGATAGGGGAGAAAGAATATCCCCATGTATTCTATGCATGCTTCAACCTTTAAGAGTAGAACAGAAAAAGGAACCAAGCAAGGTGTGCTCATCCTCTTCGAAGGCTCAAGCTAGCGGTTTTAAATGTTTGAATTTAATGAAGAGGAGAAAATTGAAAGATATCTTGTATGTATATGGAAAAGGAACCTGGATGTTCTACCTCTGAGTGAAACAAATCTCAAGAGTAAAGGGTAAGAATGATGCGGAATGTCTTACAAGTAAAATCATGTGTTAGTGTGAAAGCGAGGGTGAAAGGTAAGGTAGGGCTAGCGCTTTTATTGAAGGTGAAATTATGGGATTGTATGAAAGACTTTAAGTAAGTGAGCCCCAGACTGATGTGGATAAAGATGAAAGTGGATTATGAGAGGTGATTGAATAGTGCTTATGCACTTAGCCACATGTCTGATGAAGATAGGTGAGTGTCTTAGTAACAACTTAGTGAATGTGTTAGTAGTTTTGATATAAGAGATCAATGTTAGTGAAGGATGCATTGAATGCTAATGTTGGTAACATGGCAGATGAGGGTATGACTGAGGGGTATGGGGTATTGAGTGATGTAAACAGAAATGGTGAACAGCTGGTGGAGTTATGTGCTGAATAAGGGCTGGTGAAATGGAATACTTGGATTAAAGAAAGGGATATACATAAGTGTGTGTGTTGTTGGTAAGATGGTAAGATTCTTAGATGTGAATGTGTTAAGAGGTGCAGTTGGTGGGATGTCTGATTATTACCTAGTGGAGGCAAGGATGAAGATTTGTGGAAGCTTTCAGAAAAGAGGAAATGTTAAAAAGAGGATGGTGAAAGAGGCTTGTGTGAAAATTTCCTTAGAGATTGAGTGTAGAATGGCAGAACGTTAGAGTAAATGAAGCTGGGGAAGTAGGTGAGGAATTGGAGGTATTTAGGTAAGCACTGTTTGCATGTGCAGGAAAAGTTTTTGTGATACAGAGGTTTGGAGACGGGCAGGTAAGAAAAGGTACTAAGTGGTGGGATGACAAATTGCTAGTAAAAGAGAAAGAGATATGTGTAGGAGTTATTTACAGGAAAAGATTGTGGGGATGTACAAGTGAAAGCGGCAGAAGGGCAAATGGAAGTGCAGGAACTGAATGTGAGTTGAATGAGCATCAAGGAAAATGAGAAAATATTTTGGAAGGAGGTTGATAGTATGAGAAACAAGTAAATGGATGAGACAAAGCCATACCTCCGACAAACGTAACAGGTTTGGTCTGATGGTGCCAACATTATAATGGGTCACAACGACTCAACTGTTAATCGCGTCATGACAGAGATGCCAGGAATTTCAGTATTAGAATGTACATGCCACTCCGCCCTCTTATGTTCTTTGCAGGCTGGTATAATCTACCCTGCCAATAAAACCAAATAAAATGTAACACATTTTTTCGCCAAGTGCAAGACTTATGCATGATTATGAAGTTTCAGGAATTCTGTAAAAGCGTGCACCATAAACCAATCCATGTATGGCAGACACATCGGCTGTCTCATCAGATTGCTATTTAGACACGTTGGCTCTCTCATCACATGGTTGTTGTGACACGTTGGCTCTCTCATCATATGGTTCTTGTGAAACGTTGGCTCTCTCATTACATGGTTGTTGTGAAACATTGGCTCTCTCATCACATGGGTTGCTGTGACACGTTGGCTCTCTCATCACATGGTTGTTGAGACACGTTGGCTTTCTCATCACATGGTTGTTGTGACACGTTGGCTCTCTCATCACATGGTTGTTGAGACACGTTGGTTCTCTCATCACATGGTTGTTGAGACACGTTGGTTCTCTCATCACATGGTTGTTGTGACACGTTGGCTCTCTCATCACATGGTTGTTGTGACACGTTGGTTCTCTCATTACATGGTTGTTGTGACACGTTGGCTCTCTCATCACATGGTTGTTGTGACACGTTGGCTTTCTCATTACATGGTTGTTGTGACACGTTGGCTCTCTCATCACATGGTTGTTGTGACACGTTGGCTCTCTCATTACATGGTTGTTGTGACACGTTGGTTCTCTCATCACATGGTTGTTGAGACACGTTGGTTCTCTCATCACATGGTTGTTGTGACACGTTGGCTCTCTCATCACATGGTTGTTGTGACACGTTGGTTCTCTCATTACATGGTTGTTGTGACACGTTGGCTCTCTCATCACATGGTTGTTGGACACGTTGGTCTCTCATTACATGGTTGTTGGACACGTTGGTTCTCTCATCACATGGTTGTTGTGACACGTTGGCTCTCTCATCACATGGTTGTTGTGACACGTTGGTTCTCTCATTACATGGTTGTTGTGACACGTTGGCTCTCTCATCACATGGTTGTTGTGACACGTTGGCTCTCTCATACATGGCGTTAACACTTGTTCTCTCGATGGTGTTGTGACACGTTGGCTCTCTCATACATGGTTGTTGACTGGCTCTTACACGTTGTGTGACACGTTGGCTCTCTCATTACACTGTTTGGACCTTGCTTCATCACTGTGTTTAGACACGTTGGTCTCTCATCACATGTGTTTGACACTTGTCTCATAATGGTTGTTGTGAACTGTTCATCACATGTTGTTTTGACGTTGGCTCTCTCATTACATGGTTGTTGTGACACGTTGGCTCTCTCATCACATGGTTGTTGAGACACGTTGGTTCTCTCATCACATGGTTGTTGTGACACGTTGGCTCTCTCATCACATGGTTGTTGTGACACGTTGGTTCTCTCATTACATGGTTGTTGTGACACGTTGGCTCTCTCATCACATGGTAGTTGTGACACGTTGGCTCTCTCATCACATGGTTGTTGTGACACGTTGGCTCTCTCATCACATGGTTGTTGTGACACGTTGGCTCTCTCATTACATGGCTGTTGAGACACGTGGGCTGTCTCATCACGTCTGGTGAGAGTTATGGAACAAATAAAGCCATTAACATTATGTTTCACAAATGAACACACGGAAGAATGACCTGAGGTGATCTTCAAAAGACTGTTCGAAGTTGCTTTCACCTGTCCAGATAATCTTGGAGCTGATATACAGAGGCTGGTAGGCATCAGAATGCAGAGAAAGGAGAGATAAGTACAAGATGTCAAGATTTAAGAATGCGATGCAGAAAGTTCATGGTAGCTTTTAAGGAGATATAAAAGCAATTTTCACTGAATAATTAAAAATAAAATATGACGTGTTCTATAATATTGGTATATGGACTTTGCACAAGAATTTCCACTTATTCCAGTGAGGAACGGCAAGCCACCCTTTAGGCATTAACAATACCAGTGGAAGTCCTAGCATGACACTTGAAGTTTCATCTTCCTGTCAGGTTTCACTGTGGTGCCTCATTTCCATTTCGCATGGGTCATTGTCTCCGCCCATCATGAGCAGCAGCTGTAGCAACAAGGGACCTACGGCCATGCACGCGGCACTACTGCAACCCAAGCTCAAACTGGCAGCCGCCGCACACTCCAGGAGCGTAAAGTTGGCATCATGCACTTCTCTCTGTGTGCTCCTGCTTTATCTGGCATCCTAACCAGCATTACTGCCCGACCAAGCTTGTCTTGTGTATTACTCAACCTACCTTAACTTTTCCACGGTAATCCTACTTTCCAGTGGCTCATTGTCTCTGGGCTATCTCATTTTATGGACTTTAAAGCGTTGTTGTTGTTGTTGTTGTTGTTGTTTAACGTCTGGACTTTAAAGCGTTGTTGTTGTTTATCGGATGGACTTTAAAGCGTTGTTGTTGTTTATCGGATGGACTTTAAAGCGTTGTTGTTGTTGTTGTTTAACGGATGGACTTTAAAGCGTTGTTGTTGTTGTTGTTTAACGTATGGACTTTAAAGCGTTGTTGTTGTTGTTGTTTAACGGATGGACTTTAAAGCGTTGTTGTTGTTGTTGTTTAACGAGTTTCCGTGCCCCTATCACTTATATCACACCAACAATTCAACCAAGAATACCTGCTAAAGAACCACCAAGAGCTACATACTGAATGAAGAAATGTAGAAAACATAAGGTGCCCAGATCACATATGACGTATAAGGGACCCAGAACGATTTTTAGTACAAACTGATACGATGAAAGATTACTTCTGTGAGCCTATATGCTTCCAGAATTACATGACTTAATGCTAACCTCAAACGGTGACGAGAGATGATATATTCAACGATCAGCCTCATCAAAACAAGAAACAAACTGACCACACTAACAGTATCCACCTTAATCCTTGTGTCTCAGATAACAGATTATACGATGTGTACATTTTCAATCTAGTAAAACATCGGTGATCTGGGTAAAAAAAAATCATTACGCTCTGCTGTAAATGGTCTTATCCAGTATCACTTAAAAGTTACATAATTGTGTACATTTTCATCTGTATTAGTGCATATCTGTATTAACTAATCATTATATATATTTGTTTGAGCACAGAATTTTTTTTTTCTTTACTGCCGATTTCTAAGTATTGTTATATAATCAAGGTACCCTAACCATTAGATACTTTCTCTATGGTTTAAGAGAACATATGGAGTATACCATATGGATCAGACGGTGACACTGGAAAAAAAAATCCTGATGTGTTATGGCAGGGTTATTTCCAAAAGAGCTTTACGCACTCAACATAATACTGGCCAATGAGAATGATGTTGATCCACTAGATGATGATTCATTATCATCAAAAGCAGAATGTGATTTTGATCATAAGAATGTGATGTAAAGAAAGTGGAATGTTCTGAAAAAAAAGTGAGAGTATGGATATATGTATGTAGATTGCTCAGGTCACAACTTGCAAGCAACTAGGCCAAGCATCATTTTCACAGCTACGTTCTTGTGTAGACTTAGAGGTCTCCAGTTGTATTCCTGTCTCATTTGCCAGTTTACCGGCGAGATAAGACCTTATGTACATTATCGATGGTCATGAAATATCATCTTGAGAAGATGTCATTGTGCTATCATTATTGACAACCCAAACAACTAATGAACCAGCTCCGGCAACTCGTATTGTTTACCTTCGGTAGCGGCTGGCCTGTGGGGCGACCAAGGAACTGTTTGTTACCGAACTGAGTTCAACTCATTAGTGGAAGTCTCCCTTAAGACACGTGTTGTAAACAATGTGGAGGGTGAAGAAAAGCAAGGATAATCGTCCTTACGTCGTCTGGTGTACGTGGAGACAACAGCTTATAAGGCAGTCAAATTCAAGATCCCTGAACGTGGTGAGGGGGAATCAGCAAAATGTCTGATGTATCTTTTGCATGAATATAAAGAAGTAAACTTTTATATATATTACGTCCTTAAGGGGCAGGCAGTTATAACAACACCTGACCGGGAAGCTCAGAATGTACTTGACCGGGAGCAGGAGCTGGGAGGGAATACATCGCTAATGAAGGGAAACAATATTTTGGTGGGATACACTTGGGTCATCCCATCAGTTTAGTGGAGACTGCCTCAGGAGGACTATGACAAAGGACAGCATCTCTAGCCACGACCCCATCCTGCACTGGGTAGGAGAGAATGAAGGTAGGGTCCTGGAGTTTATTTCAAATACCGAGTGTACATTACAGCGACGATATGGTGTTACGGGTGTCATAGGTTTGGGTATGTAAGAGTCGGGCGTCCATTTAGGGGGTGTGGGCTTTCTTTGTGCATCACCTGACAGGACACTGCATAGAATAGGTAGTGGCATAATGGGTAGGCGATACAAGACATATGTCCCAACTGCTGACATTATCATTATACTTTGAAGCAAACTGCTCACTGAAGCCTTGAACGAAGCTTCAGAGAGAGCGAGACCCCACGTGACAGAGCTCCATCCCTGATTCACAGCTTCGAACCCAGGCAAGGATCTATTCGCGCCCGGTGCTTCATGTGAACTCACAAATTAACACCATCCTCTTCTAGCAAGGAATGAATAGGGGAAAAAATCCGAAAATTCCTTCCAGAGGAATAGTGCTTACAATCTATTACATTTTCATTTTGCTCATACACTTTATGGCAAATTTTATAGAGGTGCATCAAGAGATAAACATAGTTATTGCTAACATAATACATCGCCAGAGAGACTGGCAATAAAGGAGAAACTGGCAGACGGTATGGTGGAGAAAGTCCAGTCAAGACGGAAGGACGATAACTACGGAAAAGAGCGAAACTGGTTCGGATACTGTGGTTCAACAGGAGACAAACAGACGGTACAGTGAGCAACACACGGTCAGTACACCACGAGCCAGCCTCCCAAGAGGAAAGTGCCACTGCGAATCCCTTGGATCACCAGTAAAAGATGATAAACAACAGCTTAAAGTTCTAGAGGAGGATAGTGCTAGCATGTGGCAAGTTTGAGAAACTGAAGGAAGAAAAAGAATACCGAAAGAACTTTATAAAACTCGTAACCAGAAACCATCCCAGAAGAACGTCAGCAATACAGCAGACAGCGTCAACATCAGAACACCGACCACAACAAGTACATCTAAATAAAAGCTCAGGTAATAACAACTGGCACGAAGTATCTAGTGTCCTTCTTCCAGGTTGAAAAACAAAGTAATAAACTAGAAATGCACACTGTAAACACTCGTCGTAAACCGGTGCTGACGGTCAGTGTAACCATCGTTAACAATAGTGAATGGCGATCTTGATGGAGTGGATGGGGTTCTGTATGTATCATTTTCCTCTTTTGTGGTAACAGAATGGCGAGATTCGTTTTTTTTCTTGTAAAATTTAAATTTGGACTGATGTACTTGACTCTATTAAAGTATAACTATTTTTGTTGTTCATTAGATTTTCTTTCCATTATATTTTATTTTCACAGGTATCTTTTGTACTTGTAACTAATCCAGTAATCATTGAAATGACAGCATGATCCGTCTTATTATCATTGTTATTGTAATTCAATTGTCATTACGTAAATATTTTGTTTAATTGATTGCTGAGCTGTTAAGAGTGCAGTCTTGGCAAGTCATAACAGTAAAATATGTTGTAAAGACAAAGTAATAATACCGAAATTGAGTTGATGTTAATCTAGTGTGGAAGCGATACTTCGTATCTATTTTAGTTCCCAATTTGACGCTAGATGACACCACAACAGACGTATGTGCTCATGTCGTCTGCTATTTGACATTTTGTTTTGACATTGACAGTATCGGCAAGGAATATAAAACTACATAGATGGATGAACCGGAGTGTCTGCAGATGTAAAATTAAGAACAAACATCTGAAGTTACATCGATTCTCGAAATATCACAAGGGACAAAAATTCAATTGTTACAATGTCATAATAGTAAACATCATTATCTAATTATTTCACGTAGGAATAGCGTTACGTGCCCGCAGCTGTATTCAAGATTTATCACCTTATATAAATGATTTATATGATCCTTTATGAATGACATGAAATATTTACGTTGAAGTGTAAGGTGCTACGACCTAACAGTTTTAGTGGTCTGTAGGTAGACCCCTGCCGGCCATGTGTGACGACTCAACAGCGGTTGGTCCTTCCTCGCAGCCACACGACATCTCAATGTTTGGACATCAAATGAGGTTAGTAACTGATTTTTTTTTTCAATTTTCCTGATATTTCTTGGTAATTAATGACTCAAAACATTTTTGTATAAACAGTATACACCTTGGTCTTGGGAAGCCCCCTAAATTTTCGTATTGGTCTGTTGCGGTGTCAACGTAAAACGAACACAATGGCAAAAAAGCACTTCAAAACAATAAAAGAATTATTACGAAAATAAAGATATAAAGTAATGGCTCCTGAAGTGGCTGTAGCCTATTGTGGTATTAAAACACCCACCTGAATCATATGAAAAGAATATTTGAAGATTCTGAAGTAGCAGCTGAGGTTCATTGCGGGCGTACGAGGGAACAGACAGTAGAGAATATATTTGTTGCCCATTCTCTTGAACTAGTATTGACAGAAGTTTGTCGTTCCCGTCTCTACCGCCACAATGTGTTCGTTCCTCATTCTCTTGAATTAGTTATGACAGACAATTATTTATTTATTTATTTTGCTTTGTCGCTGTCTCCCGCGTTAGCGAGGTAGCTCAAGGAAACAGACGAAAGAATGGCCCAACCCGCCCACATACACATGTATATACATACACGTCCACACACGCAAATATACATACCTATACATCTCAATGTACACATATATATACACACACAGACATATACATATATACACATGTACATAATTCATACTGTCTGCCTTTATTTGTTCCCATTGCCACCCCGCCACACATGGAATACCATCCCCCTCCCCCCTCATGTGTGCGAGGTAGCGCTTGGAAAAGACAACGAAGGCCCCATTCGTTCACACTCAGTCTCTAGCTGTCATGTAATAATGCACCGAAAACCACAGCTCCCTTTCCACATTCAGGCCCCACAGAACTTTCCATGGTTTACCCCAGACGCTTCACATGCCCTGGTTCAATCCATTGACAGCACGTCGACCCCGGTATACCACATCGTTCCAATTCACTCTATTCCTTGCACGCCTTTCACCCTCCTGCATGTTCAGGCCCTGATCACTCAAAATCTTTTTCACTCCATCTTTCCACCTCCAATTTGGTCTCCCACTTCTCGTTCCCTCCACCTCTGACATATATCCTCTTGGTCAATCTTTCCTCTCTCATTCTCTCCATGTGACCAAACCATTTCAAAACACCCTCCTCTGCTCTCTCAACCACTCTTTTTATTTCTACACATCTCTCTTACCCTTACATTACTTACTCGATCAAACCACCTCACACCACATATTGTCCTCAAACATCTCATTTCCACCACATCCACCCTCCTGCGTACAACTCTATCCATAGCCCACGCCTCGCAACCATACAACATTGTTGGAACCACTATTCCTTCAAACATACCCATTTTTGCTTTCCGAGATAATGTTCTCGACTTCCAAACATTCTTCAAGGCTCCAAGAATTTTCGCCCCCTCCCCCACCCTATGATTCACTTTCGCTTCCATGGTTCCACCCGCTGTCAGATCCACTCCCAGATATCTAAAACACTTTACTTCCTCCAGTTTTCTCCATTCAAAATTACCTCCCAATTGACTTGACCCCCAACCCTACTGTACCTAATAACCTTGCTCTTATTCACATTTACTCTTAACTTTCTTCTTTCACACACTTTACCAAACTCAGTCACCAGCTTCTGCAGTTTCACACATGAATCAGCCACCAGCGCTGTATCATCAGCGAACAACAACTGACTCACTTCCCAAGCTCTCTCATCCACAAAAGATTGCATACTTTCCCCTCTTTCCAAAACTCTTGCATTCACCTCCCTAACAACCCCATCCATAAACAAATTAAACAAACATGGAGACGTCACACACCCCTGCCGCAAACTTACATTCACTGAGAACCAATCACTTTCCTCTCTTCCTACTCGTACACATGCCTTACATCCTCGATAAAAACTTTTCACTGCTTCTAACAACTTGCCTCCCGCACCATATATTCTTAAAACCTTCCACAGAGCATCTCTATCAACTCTATCATATGCCTTCTCCAGATCCATAAATGCTACATACAAATCCATTTGCTTTTCTAAGTATTTCTCACATACATTCTTCAAAGCAAACACCTGATCCACACATCCTCTACCACAGACAATTAAGTTGCTCAATATCAATTGCCATAATGTATCAAGGATATGGTAAACTAAACTATTTTTTGTTGGTCTTAGTTTTTTACAATATCATCCTCTCCTGTTTTAGATTATTATGAAGAGAAAAATCTGAACGCTGTAGCCTGTAAGTTTATTGAATATTCACTAAACATGGACCGTTAACTATATTGATAGCTTATGCTTATAACTGACTAAATTATGGCAAGTTCAAATGTGTATTTGAACATTTAGTTTTGCCCAGTGTAATGACCTTGTCAAGAAGGTAAAGCACTTGGAAAGTAATTATGTGCAAACAACGAAAGTATTTGTAGTACAAAGTACTCTAAGAATATAATCATTTTTTTCTGGTTTAAAACTGTTTATATTTCTCAAACACTGGAATACGTGCCAGTGAAATAAATATCTGGATTAACTCGTAGGGATGGCAACTTCCGGCCACAAAGTTGAGTCGAAAAATATTTTCCGATGAAAATGAGTCAGATTAAAGATGCAAACTAATGATCAGAATGGACGAAGAAGAGGCAACTTCAATTTAATATGGGGGGGGAGGGGGAGTTCAGCACGAGATACGTTAACAAAAGTATCAAATCTTAACTTACTGGAGTGGAGGTTAAGACAACATTTGTTAAATTGACCCTGCAGGAACGGTTACCAAAGGTTTACATCAAGACAACACGCAAGCATTGCCTGTAACAAATCAAATTTGTTTCTTAGCTTTGTGTCACAAATTGTTAGTATTGCAAGGGATGCGCGATTCAGCCTCACTTTTAAGTAGCTTTACTGACGACCATCTCAGTTTTTGCTTTTCTGTTTTGGTCGCAGTGCCGTATGACAGATAAATTATCTGAAAAGCAGTGAGAAATTTAATCAGCAATTTTTCTTAGTTTGAAAAAAACTAGATTCTCTCGAAGGACATAGAATGAAGGATGACGTGTTGATACATATGAAAGAAATCACTATTCAGGACATGAATAGAGTTACTAACCCATGTAGTTGCTGGAAACATCTTTGGTCTAATTCAGCTCACATTAGAAAGATAAAAGAATATGTTGGTTTTGATTACCATTATCATTAACACAAAAATGCTTGATAACTTCAAACATAAGTTGGATGTATTAATGAAAATTAGGTGAAAACGAGAGCTGGCTATAATTAGCCCAAAGAGCAAACTGCAGTTTCAGTATTTCTTAAGTTGTTCAAATTATAATTCAAGTCCATATACACAGACGATGGTTACTACAGGGAACGTTTGCCCCTACTTACTGTATAGGTTCAAAATATTTCCCTGATGATGGGGAAAGAAAGTATACTTCTCACTTACGAGTATACGTAGGTAGTAGCAGAAGGCGAAGATGGGTCAGAAGCAACATCTGGGTCGGGGAGTTGGTGAGACTGGAATTCTCTCTCTCTCTCTCTCTCTCTCTCTCTCTCTCTCTCTCTCTCTCTCTCTCTCTCTCTCTCTCTCTCTCTCGCTTTTATAAAGTAAGATCAAGACTAAGGAAGGATATTTCTTGAATAGCAAAAATGAACAGGTATGGAATATAGGTTAGCATTGTGAGCATTTATTGATGAACTGAAGTAACATTACTATATATACACACACATACACCCTAGGCATACGAAAATATGAGAATGAAATATAATAACCTCTCTAAATATCATAACAATACTAACATAATTCGCTTGGCACAGGTTACATCTGTTACTGAAAGCATCTCTCAACCTTTGTGTTCATAACTAACTACATTTTCTTTGTCACAAGTTATATATTAGTCCTGTTACCTCATTCATCTAACATGATGAATAATCCTGAGGCTTTTCCCAATAGCCATCATAATAATTCAAGATTTAGCGATGGCCTTCACATATATATTTATCTAAACCCATTCAATGCAGTTGGGGCATGTACGTATTCCATATTCAAATCGGTTACTTTTGCCTTGAGACGGAAAATACAATGCATTGTTACCATACGTTACAGCCCAAATTTTTTCATGCACTGGTCTTTGTATGTGGAGATGTCAAAGAAGCTCGTTCGGGATCTGTGCCCTTACGTTATGTAATAGTTCTTGAAGCTGTGTCACTCTTACATTAGATATTACCGATGAAAAACTTCTCTGATCATAATCATGTGGAAAAAAAATTGCAGGAACGCCACACGTCTCACTACAGGTTCCTAACAGACTCATGAAGTGCCTTTATGCCTCGTAAGAAAGAAATTCAAGTTGAAAAGGGGTAGCGCGCACACCGTACGTTTCACCAAGTTGAGTTGTGATTCACCTTCTTTAAATTATGCTCCTATTCAATCGTAATAATAAACTTATGGAGATTTTGTTTTAGAGTACTTGTGACGATGCAGCACAGACCGTAAGTAGTGGGTATTGGAACTGTTGCCCACACTGCTACTAATATTTTCTCAAGGGATCCATTGTCAAGTTCATAAACTCCTACACGAGTTGCTCCTACACTGTGTGATGAATCATAGTGACTGTGAGTTGTTTTATTGTCACCACGTCTATACATATTAAGAGAAGTTAGCTTTTCATCTTCATTTCAGAAATTAAGTTCATAAGGCTCAGAGTTCTTCCTTAACAATGTCAATATCATTCATCTCGGCCCTTACAGACAATCGAGGAACAATTCTGGCTAGTTCTGAACAATGTTCCGTTTTTACAATGATAGATTTTTGACCAATACTAACGTCCTGTTTTCCTCTCTCAGGATTACTAGAATTCTTAACTGTTGAGTGAGGTATCAAACGGTCCTCAGATGTTTCGCGTTGGGAACATTCATAAGGGTTCTCTCTTGTATGAATATCCATGTGTGCCCTGAGTTTACATCTTTTAGAAAATGTCTTTTGGCACTGTAAACATTCATATTTCCCTCCAATATGAGTAGTCATGTGTTTCACTAAATCTTTCCTGTGGTAGAAAGTCTTTTGGCAATGTAAACATTCAAATGACTTCTTTCCCGTATGAACTTTCATATGCTCCACTAAGCTACCCCTCAGTGAGAACGTCCTTTGGCACTCTGAACATTCATAGGGCTTCTCTCCAGTATGAATTCTCATGTGCTGCACTAAAGAATTTTTATGCGAGAAAGCCCTTTGGCACTGTGAACATTCATATGGTTTTTCTCCAGTATGAACTTTCATATGCACCATTAAATGACTCCCCTGTGAAAAAGTCTTATGACACTGTGGACATTCATATGGCCTTTCTCCTGTATGAATTCGCATGTGCTGAACCAAATGAGACTTCTTTGCAAAGGCCTTTGGGCACTGTGAGCATTCATTTTCTTTCTTTCCTGTATGAATAGCCATGTGATGCACTAAAGAACCCCTCTGTGCGAAGGCCTTTGGGCACTCTGAACATTCATATGGCTTTTCTCCTGTATGAACTCTCATGTGTTGCACCAAATATCTTTTCATGGAGAAGAACCTTTTGCATTGTGAACATTCATATGGTTTCTCTTCAGAATGAACATTCTTATGTACTAGTAAAGTACTCTTCTGTGAGAAGGTCTTTTGGCACTGTGGACATTCATAAGGCTTCTCTCCTGTATGAACTCTCATGTGCTGTACTAAGCTCTTCTTTAGTGAGAAGGTCTTTTGGCATTGCGAACATTCGTGTGATTTCTCTCCTGTATGAATATGCATATGCTCCACTAAATGACTTCTCTGTGAAAAATTCTTTTGGCACTGTGGACATTTATATGGCTTCTCTCCTGTATGAACTTTCAAGTGATCCATTAAATGACTCTTCCGTGAAAAGATCTTTTGGCACTGTGAACATTCATATGGTTTCTCTCCTGTATGAATTTTCATGTGCTGCACTAAAGAATTCTTATGTGAGAAAGCCTTTTGGCACTGTGAACATTCATGTGGTTTTTCCCCAGTATGAACTTTCATATGCACCATTAAATGACTCCCCTGTGAAAAAGTCTTTTGACAATGTGGACATTCATATGGCCTCTCTCCTGTATGAATTTTCATGTGCTGAGCTAAATGAGACCTTTTTGAAAAGGTCTTCGGGCACTGTGAACATTCATTTTCTTTCTTTCCTGTATGAATGGTCATGGGTTGCCCTAAAGAACAAGCCTGTGAAAAGGCCTTCGGGAACTGTGAACATTCATACGGCTTCTCTCCTGTGTGAACTTTCCCATGCGTAATTAGATAACTCCTATGGGAGAAGGTCTTTTGGCACTGGGTACATTCAAATGATTTTTCATGAATTTTCTCGTGCTGCACTAAATGACTCCTTTGTGTAAAGCACTTATGGCACTGTATACACTCGTATGGCTTCTCTCCTGTATGCACAGTCATGTGCCGCGCTAACTTACTCATGTAAGAGAAGGCTTTTTGGCACTGTAAACATTCATATGGTTTCTTTCCTGTATGACTACTCATATGCTGAGCCGAATCATTTCTATGGGAGTTGGCACTTTGAATATTCATGTTGAGTCTCTTTTGTGCTTCTCAAGACTTACATTTGGTAAAGTTTTTCTATCACTATGAGCTCTGGTAAGGTTCCATACCTGTGTGCATGTGCATATCACTTTAATACTATTCATTTTCATTATCAAAGTACCAGTCGTTTGTCCTCCATGAAGTTGTATTGCCAAACAAAACTCGAGTCCACAGCTGCTGCTCGTGACAGCTTTCGATGTTCACTGAGGTGGAGTGAATGATTCTGGCTGATGTGTGTGGGAAGTGCACAAAGTTAGTGAGGGGTGTGGCGTCGATCTACCCATCTCTACATCACCCATAATCAACTGTAATGAGCTGTATTGTTCACAATCCGTGTGTGGTGGAAGTTGCAGCAGCTGGCCACGTCTGCCATCCCCAGTATGTCCATGCACTGACACACCACATCCAGTTAAGTACGGCAGTTCGAGTTAAATATTGATACTTCTCTCAGCTTTTGCTTACACTACTCTTATACATGAGCAATGGGCAGCCTCTCTACATGTATAGGTCATTATACTGCTTGCCTCCTTACCCTGCTGGCCTGCTTTTCAGGTCTGGTTTCTGTTCATGTCGGCAATACTTGATTTGATTTGTATTGTTATTTCCACTAATAACAGCTGAACACTCTCCTATATGTATCCAGTAATCATCTCTAAGGAATATAGATACGAGTTTATAACTCGTATTCTCCATGTGTGATGTGCCAGTTCACGGTACACAGTGGGATGTTTCATAGAAAGTTAAATCGGCATTGACAGCGATTCTCAAATACATGGACTTTGACGGTGAATATTTAACTGTCACACAGTAAGGAAACGACGTATCAGAATACATAGTCTCACCAAAATTATTTTGATATTTGTATCGAGTAGTTTGTCCTAATATCAACAATTTCTTGTCATTATAAAATATGACTAAACAGAATTTTGATAAATAGTATGAAGTTAAATTTACAAAGCGTAAACTAGTTTTTATCACTGAAAGTTTAATCTTTTTCTCTGATTTTTTTTAACCATGTATCATTTTAATGCCACTGTCACTTTGATGATAATGCTGATGTTTTTATGACTGCTTTTCCTGTTGCCTCAGTTGTTAGTGGAACTTTACTGTTGTTCTTAATTCTGCATCTAATCATTACAGATCTGTTTATTTTGGTCTTGTTTCTGTTTTCTTTTGATTGTCTGTATACTTGTTGAATGTCTTTGCAATGCCCTTCATACTGCTACAGTTTGCCACAGGACGTTCTTGTGGCAGCTTGTCCGTCAGGAAAGTATCACATTTTTGTGCTGAACACCAGGACCTGCCAACGATAGGAAAGTAAACATTAGGACTGAATGTTAAAAAAGCAATACTGTAGAGTGTTTTCGATAATAGGTAGGCTGATGCTGGGTGTTTAGGTCTGGAAGGTATGTAAAGTAAGAGTCATGGCAAGTGGTTTCATGAAAAGAGAAAAGGTCGTAAAAACCTTGGTTGAGAAGAAGTGCGGCAAAGTGGCTGAATTGGATGAGACTGAAGTTGAATTTTTTTTAAGAAAGATGGTTAATGTGTTGTTGACAGGTTAGGGTTTTCATTTGACATACGGCCATGGTGAGATGATTGAGAACTGGTGGAATGCATGTATAAGCATGAACAAAAATGAACGTTCGATTTACACACGTGCAAGTTTGTTGAGTGTATCTGGTAAGTTGTATAGGAGAATGGTGACTGAAAGGGTTGTGGCATGCACAGAGCATCAGACTGGTGAGGAACAATGTGGCTTCTGGAATAGTAAATGATGTCTGGATCAGGTGTCTGCTTTGAAGAATGTGTGAGAAATTTTTAGAGAAACAGATGGATATGTATGTAATATTTTTTATGTATCTGAGGAAAGAATGTGATAGAAATGATAGAGATGCTTTCTGAAGGGTAGGAAGCGTAGTGTGTTAAAAAGAAGTAATGTGTGCTGAATTGGTGTGGACATCTGGAGAGGATGATTGAGAAAATGACTAAGAGGTTATACATGTTGGAAGTAGGGGAACAAGGAAGAGGGAGGAGCCAAGGACGAGGTGGAAGGATGGAGTGAAAGATGCTTAAAGTTAAGACAGAAGGAGCCAAATAAGGAGTGCTCATCCTCTTTGAAGGTTCAGGGTAGGGTATTTGAATGTGTTTGGTTGCAAACAAGATGAGAAGAAGGGAGAAATGGATGGTATATTTAAGGAGGCGAACCTGGATGTTTTAGATCTGAGTGAAACAAAGCTCAAGAGGAAGGGGAAAGACTGGCTTGGAAATGTCTATTAGTTTAGTACGAGGGCGAGAGCTAAGGAAGGGGTGGCAACCCTGCTGAGGGAGGAGTTGTGAAAATGTGTGACAATGCTAAGAAGTGAGCCCCAGACTGCGGTGTGTAAAACTGAAAAAAAGGATTATGAATGGAGGATAACCAACTGGTGGAAGCGAGAGGAATGAGGAAGAGAGGAGGGTGTTTTGAGAAGAGCTGAGTGAGAATGTCTGCAATTTTGATAAGAACAATTGGGTATTATTGATGGGTGACTTGAATACAAGAGTGGCTTATATAGCAGTTAAGAGTATATATTGAGGGGGGTGTATCCCGTTATATACAGGAATTCAGACTGCAACAGACCACTGGGTCCTAACGAACCTGTTTCGATAATGAAAGAAAACAAAAGCTCATGAATCAGTGTGGTAAGCGTAAAATGATACAAATTTTCCAAAGAGCAAAGAGTCTGTAAACATTTCATATGACTACAGAGGTGCAAAGAATGTCATTCGTGGATTTGAAGTAAAATAATCATCGAGTCTATGTATGAATAAATGTATGGTATCGGTTTTAACTACTCTGATTGGAAAATTATTTCAAATGATAACAATTCTGTTGAAGAAAAAATACTTCGCCTCATTCGACGTAAAACATTTTCCCACCAGTTTGTATCCATTGCTGCGAGTGTAATTATTAGATCGATATTATTGAAGCCTTTGATAATCTTGAATACCTGTATTTGATCACCTCTTAACCATCTATTTTCTAACCTGAATAGATTTAAGTCGTTTGGTCAGCTCTCATAACATTTTTTTTTTTTTTTTGTCCGGGAATCACCTTGGCAGCTTGCCTCTGTCTCTCTCCATTCTGTCTGTGTCTTTCCTCAAGTTAGGATGACCAAAACTGAACACAGTATTCAAGACGTGGACGCATCAGTGACTTGTAAAGAGTGAGGATAATTTCCCCTGACGTAGATTCGAAAGTCCTACCAAAGAATCCAAGAATATTGTTTGAATTACTGCTTCGTTTCGCTTAATTGGCTTTAGGTCAACAAATATCATTACACAGAGTCTTTTTATCTCCTTCACCTTTTGTAGTTCAAGAGAAGCTGTAAACTTTCAATTTCAGTTGTGCATACATTTTCCAAATTAGTATCGTTCGAGAAATTTTGATGTCTCACAATGCAGCCCATTATCAGTATCATGATAGATGTCATCCCAGATTTGCCCATCACGAGCAATGACGATAACAGTCATATATGAAAGTATTAAATCTGGTATTCATTCTTGACCTTCACGTTCGCCAGTATTATATGCAATGTTGAAAGTTACTTTTGTCCACTTCATTTGAAATGAGGAACTGAGCATTATATATGTCCTCGTTGTGCGTTGGTTTCTAAACTAATTGTGTAGGGGCAGTATCATGTAAATTCAAGTAGAGTCCACACTCGGTGCACCTGGAAAGGGAGTCTCCCCACTTACAAACCGGAAGGTTTGAATCCTCCCATTACGATCAAATCTTCTTCGTTACAAATTTTTGCTCATTCATCATAGAGTCTTTCGTCTACCTCTAATGTCAGTGCTAGGAGCCTATAAACTAATCCTACTTTTATTTTCTCCTGAAGCCTGCCTTCAATTTCTGCAAAAATTATGTGTTTTAAAAGGGTTGACAGCTTGTAGAATTGTGTACTGAAAAATAACAGTGATTGAGAATAGCTGTTTTAAAAGGAAAAAGAGGGACATAAAATTATGCATGGGTGAGGAGAGATGGTAAGCGGATATGTACTGGTTGATATGTGAACAAATGAGAGACTCTTGGATGTGAATGCGCTGAGTGAGACAGATGGTGATATGTCTAATCATTACTTGGTGGGAGTAAGGGAAGAAGGTGAAAGTGAGTGAGCTAGGAAAAGAAACTTTTGTAACGAGGTACCTGGAGAAAATGAGTGTAGAATGGCAAAATGTGAGAGTAAATGAAGCTAGGGGATTCGTAAGAAATGGAAAGTATTTAGGAAGCAGTGCTAACGTGTGCAAGAGAAGTGGGTGGCATGCGGAAAGTGGGGTTTGAGCATGTGAGAAAGAGTGCTAAGTGGTGGCATGAAGTTCAGGTGCTAGTGAGAGAGAAAACAGAGGTGTATGGGCATTATTGCAAGGAAAGAGTGCAATGATTGGGAGATATACAAGAGAAAGCGGCAAAAGTCTAAGAGGAACGTGCAGGGGCTGAAAAAGAAAGCAAATGTGAATGTTTGACAGCGAATACCAGCAAACTTTAGGGAAAATAAGAAAATATGTTAGAGGGAGATTGATAGTGCGATAAAAACAAAAAGGAAATAAATGGGAACACCTATGAGGGGCGAACAGGGAAGCGATGAGTCGAGAGGAGATGGATTGAATACTTTGAAGGATTGTTGAATGTGTTACATAATAGGGTGGCAGATGTCAGATGTTTGGGTTGGGAAAGTGCACAACGGGATAAATTTCAGAAGTGGATTGGTGAAAACAGATGGGGAGGTGAAAGCCATGCTTAAAATGAAATGTGGCAAAAGAAGCTGGAGTGGATGGGATTGTAGTCAAATTTCTCAGATGTTTGGTTCATTGTGAGGTGCCTGGGGATTGGCAGAAAGACTGTATAGTGCCCCTATTTACAGACAAGGAGGATCATACTGTCTGTCTGAGTTACTGTGGTAAAAGTTTGTTGAGTGTACCTGGTAAGTAGTATGGGAGAACGGTGACTTAAAGGGTGCTGGCATGCATAGAGCATCAGATTGGCAAAGAACAACTGGATTTCAAATATATTCGTGGCGTTTATGGATCCGAAGAAATCGTATGGTAGGGTTGACAGAGATGCCCTGCTGAAGATGTTACAAATATGGTGTGGTAAGAAAGTTGCTGGAAGCTGTGAAATATTTAATCGTGTGTGCGAATAGAAAGAGAGGAGGATGAGTGGTTTTAGGTCAAGGCGGGATAGTGGAGGGGTGTGTGATGTCTCCATGGGTGTTTAATTTGTTTATGGATGGGGTAGTGAGGTGGGTGAATGCAAGGGCCTTAGAGAGAGGATGTCTGCAGTCTTGGGGAAGAGGGCCTGAGAAATGAGTCAATGGTGGCAGATTCCAATGAAAAATTGTAGAATTTGATCGAGTTTGGAAGAATGTGTGACAGGAGAAAGTTGAGAATAGAGATAAAAACAAGGTTATCAGGATTGGCAGTGGATAGAGACAGGATTATTGAGATCCCAGGAGTCACAGAGGGAGCCATCGTTGTCACGGACTGGTGTCAGGGAGCTTCCATCGAGTGTGAGGAAAAGGTCCACCATTGTGTTTCAGTAAGAGAGCCGCCTTCGTGTGTTAGAGAGTACGTTAGTGTCATGTATAAAGGAATAGATTATGGTATGTTTCAGGGATGAGAAGCTCTCTTGTCTGAGATAGAACAACTTTTGTTTGTCAGAGAGTAAGCCACTGTCATGTGTCAGAGAGTAAGCCACTGTCATGTGTCAGAGAGTAAGCCACTGTCATGTGTCAGAGAGTAAGCCACTGTCATGTGTCAGAGAGTAAGCCAGTCATGTGTCAGGGAGTAAGCCACTGTCATGTGTCAGGGAGTAAGCCACTGTCATGTGTCAGAGAGTAAGCCAGTGTCATGTGTCAGGGAGTAAGCCAGTGTCATGTGTCAGGGAGTAAGCCACTGTCATGTGTCAGAGAGTAAGCCACTGCCGTGTGTCAGAGAGTAAGCCACTGTCATGTGTCAGGGAGTAAGCCATTGTCATGTGTCAATGGGGGGAGCCATCACTGGGTTTCAGGGAGAAAGCCACCGTCTTGCGTCAAGGAATGAGTCAAAGTTGGGTATCGGGGAGAGAGCCACCGTCGTGTATTAGGGAGAGCCAACATCGTGCATGAGACAGTGAGCCAGGGTTATTTGTCAGGGAGCGATCCAAAGGTGGTTATCAAGGAGTGAGCCACCACCATCTCAGGGAGAGAGCAACCATTGTCTCAGGGAGTGAGCTATTGTCGTGTGTCAAAGGTAGAGCTAATGTTGGGTATCAAGGAGTGAGCCACCGTCATGTTCCAGGGAGAACCGCCGCTGTATGTTAGAAAGCGAACCACTGTGCTGTGCCAGGGAGTTAAGAGCCATCGTCATGTATCAAAAGGTGAGCCACCATGACGTGTCAAGTTAGCCATCATGTGTCAAAGGTTGAGCCACCCTTGAGTGTATGGGGGGTGAGCCAACGTGTTCTGTGGGGGTAAACCATTGTAGATGTCAGGGAGTGATTCACCGTCAGATGTCTGGGAGTGAGCCACTGTCGGGTGTACGAAGGTGAACCACCGTCATGTGTCAAGTAGTGAACTTCCGTCACATGTCAGGCAGTAAGCCGCCGTCGCACGTCAAGAGTGAGCTACCTCTGGATGTCAGGGACTGACTCACTGTCGTGTGCTGGAGAATAAGCTTCCGTTGAGTGTCGGGGAGTAAGTCACTGTCGGGGTTCATGGAGTTAGCCATCGTCGGGTTGGAAGAGAAACCTATACCAGGAAAGATGACCGTTACAGAGGTTTCACCAGCTCTCACGTTGATCCAGGAGCAAACTAACTGTTACCTCTGATTCTTGATTACCAGGTAACAAACGTACGAGCTTCATTTCCCATTACAAAATAACATAATGTATTAAACAATGACAGGAAGCAAAGTAACCCCTGGTGTTTTAGTGTTAGTTAAAAGTAACGATAATCTTATTTGACAAGACACCAGGACTGTACAGCAGTGTACTACGCTGCTAAGGTAATTCCCGGAGTGAGGTATAAATCACACACATGCCGCCTTGAAGGCTTGAACTCGTTTTACTTATAAAAGAGCATGTTAAAGAGGTGATTCGAAAGTAACTCTAAGAATTAACAAAAGCTTCAAGAATTAGCAAAAGCTTCGACAACCTTCATCTACGCAACTATTAAAAGGCTAGATCTGATTTTATTCCTAGTAATGGATCAAATTCGTGGGCAAATTTATTTTACTTCGAATGAGTCATATATAATTTTCCTCAAGGGGATGCTCGACATACGGATTGCGTTACTTAAAGTAATGAGAAAATCATGTTTAAAGCGATGATAATTTCGCCTTAGACCGCGACTAACATGAGCACCCCGTATTTTTCAAGTAGTCTCTTTGGCTTTCCACTCTGCCGAAACAAACATCAAAAGAACCCTGTGATCTGCTGCTGCTAGCTTTCCGTTGTAATATTTTGTCTTCATCGTATTAATTCTATAAAACTGAGAAGTTTCCAATATAAAAGCAATTACTCATTTACATCCAAATGTTTCCCTTCCTACCCATGACTTATTCCAGTATTGTACACATATACAAATTATTTCCAGCATTGCTTAAACTGATCACATGTACCCAGTGATGATGATGATAAATACAATGGGGAAGTGAAATCGCTGACTCCACATTTATCTGCCCATTATTTATCTGCTTGTAAATTTCATCCGAGTAAGTTTACATGTGTCTATGTATGTACTGTAGTAATGTAAAGCATCAAACCTCTCTATCATCGTCAATCAGTATTTCTTAGTAATAACCAACTAAGAGTAAGCTTAGAACTCGAAGATAAAATATTTGGCTAAAGATATTTTAGATGATGCTGTAGGGATGTCAGGGGATCGGATATATGGGAAGCAATTTGTTATGGAGAAGGTGAGAATCGAAGTGAAAACATAAATAGTCACTTCTTTACTTACACACTAAATATGGATTGATGATAAATGGCAAATGATAATTGAAAATTGTTAGATTATTTCATTTTTCTGACTCATCCTTAAATCAAGAGTTTTAACTGTTTATGCAGGACAAAAGGTGTGGTTAAATCATCATCATATGGAAAAACATAAAACCCGTTATGTGAATTGATGATATTCAATAAATCAGCTGGTCCTCCATCTATATACCATCGATTGTGTTCATACTCAAAGGAATCTTAAAGATATAAGGTTAACACCTTATATTTCAGGCATACTGTGGTCCTTACTTGATTGTTGAGTAGTACTTCTTCTTATGTATTCCATCTATTACACTCACTAATTGATATCCCACAGGCCCCGTTTCTGGAATATAACAGACATCTGAATGCACTGTTTATAGCTACCGTTGTTGTATATGTAGTAACGGACGCTGCCGCCAGATGTCAGTATCTCTCGGGTGTTGCCATTGGATAGTTGCCACCTTCTGTTTTTATTATACCTGGCATCTTGAGTATGATTTTAGCTTCGTGCCATTCTGAGTTAATGAAGCTACACATACACATGCATCGTGTACAATCTACACATCCCAGTCGACTCTGATTCTGTCTAAAGGGTTAACTGAGGCGGAACATACAAAAGCTCAGATCGCTCAAACATCCACATACATAGATGAATAGGTGCTTTATTAGCCTAATGGATTTGTTTTACATTTGCAACTCGGAAAATTTTGGAAGAAAATGCAGTTATACAATAAGTACGATATGCTCTCACGCATTCAGTGCAGCTCTTGTGGATTACATAAAATATATTGGGACATGCTGTGACGTCCAGTAACACTGTACATGATGATGGACTTTAGTATGAAAGATTTCCTGTATGTGACACTCGTGAGTGGTGGAAGGCCCAGTCTGCATGTGACACTGCATGATGACAACCCCAGTCTGCTTGTGACACTGCATGATGACAACCCCAGTCTGTATGTAATACTGGTACATAATGGCAGCCTCAGTCTGAACGTAGCATTGGTGCATGATGGCAGTTTCAGTCTTCTGTTGGACCTCAGAGACACAGTAATGTGAGAGTAGAAGATTCTGATCTATAAACGTACTTCACTTTGTGTACATATTTACTGCTACTGTGGTTTTCAAAAGTAGAGACATTGTGACTGTAATCCTTCTAACTCCATTCTGTACACTCCTCATATACGTAGGCTTTCTGATGGTAATTGACTGTAAGAATACTAAAGATGCCAGATTCATGTTGTACTGTTGAACTATCCTGAGAGAAAAATGGCAGCTGAGACTGACAGTACTTGCCATGGTACTGAATGGTTGGTTTCCCGTCTGTGTGTAGCTTGTGCCTTTTTGTTTGAGGTGGTTTGATCGAGTAAGTAATGAAAAGGTAGCAGAGATGCGTGGTGATAAAAAGAGAGTAGTTCAGAGAGCAGAAGAGTGTGTGTTGGAATGGTTTGGACAAAGAGTATATATATATATATATGTCAGAAGTAGAGGGAACAAGGAGAATTGGGAGAAGAAATTGGAGGTGGAAGGTTGGAGTGAAAAATATTTTGAGCAGTTGGGAAAGGCGTGCACGGGAATTGGAACTATATGAAATACTTGGGTCAACGTGCTGTCAGTGGACTGAACCACAGCATGTGAAGAGTCCGAAGTGTAGGGCCTGGATATGGATAGGGAGCTGTGGTTTCGGTACATTACTCATAAAATCTGTTCCTGGCGGTACCTTGCTAACGCGGGAAACTTCGATCAAGTATGAAAATAAACTTGTTCGCCGATTCCCACGTTAGCGGGGAAGAGCCAGGAACAGACGAAGAAAAAGCCTCATCGGCCCACATCCATTAACCGCAATGCGTAATGCACCGAAACCGCAACTCCCTATTCACAACCAGGTCCCACAGACCTTTTCGTAGTTTCCCCCGGCTGCTTCATAAGCCCTGGTTCAGCCCACTGAGAACACGTTGCCACCGGTATACCACATTGCTCCATGTTAGTCTACTTAGATTTACCCCCAGGACCATATTCTATGAAAGAATCGTGGTTTTCCAAAGACCTCTTTCCAAAGCTTCCTGCAGCTAAGGCTGTGTGCTATTTACAGTAGCAGAGAAAAGGAGACTCCATTGGAGTGATAAGTTCTTTGACGAAACTCTGCTCCCGGTGATAGAGCCTCGCTAAAAGTGATTTTTCACGTGCAGGCGAAGACCTATGACACCCATACATTTATTTATAGGTACTTTAGGACCACTTTCTTTGAAAGAGTCCTGATATCACTCAGAACCTCTTTCTACAGGTTGCTTTAGAAAGATATCAAAATGACCAACGCTTGAGTGGTTAATAAACACACAAAAACTATGGGAAACTTCCTGAGCTTGTCTCTGGTCCGAGCCTTGATAGCATGGATACATGCAGACAGCTCGAGGATATGGATAAGTATGTGCACAGACCAGAAATGAGCATATTCCACTCTAATGTCTGGATATTCATTGCAAGGAATGAGGATGAAAAGTTGGAGCCGATGAAATGGTCTGTAGTTGTAGGATCTGCAAATTTGAGAATGATAGATATGGCAAACAGTTCAGATTGTAAGTGAGATGTCCACCTGTTTGTTCTAGCATTCTCTGAATCTTGGACTATTGGGGTGGGTTACTTTGGCAGTGCTTCCAGCTCTGCCAGTGTGAGACTTGTTTGAGCTTCAGCGAGGTAGTGTCAGGAAAACAGACAAAATGGCCACATTTGTTCACAATCAATCTTTAGCTGTCACTTGTAATACACCAAAACCACAGCTCCCTATCCACATCGAGGCCCCACAGACCTTTCCATGGTTTACCCCAGATGCTTCACATGCCCTGGTTCAGTCAGTCTAGTGACAACACGTCGACCCCGGTATACCACATCGTTCCAATTCACTATATTCCTTGCACGCCTTTTACCCTCCTGTATGTTCAGGCCCCGATCGCTTAAAATCTTTTTCACTCTATCCTTCCACCTCCAATTTGGTCTCCCGGTTCTCCTTGTTGCCTCCACCTCTGACACATATATCCTCTTTGTCAATCTTTCCTCACTCATTCTCTCCATATGCCCAAACCATTTCAACACACCCTCATCTGCTCTCTCAACCACATTCTTTTTATTTCCACACATCTCTCTTACCCTTTCATTACTTACTCGATCAAACCACACCACGTATTCCCCTCAGTTCCAGCACATCCACCCTCTTCCGTACAACCCTATCTATAACCCATGCCTCGCAACCATATAACATTGTTGGAACCACCATTTCTTCAAACATACCCATTTTTGCTCTCCGAGATAACTTTCTCTCCTTCCACACATTCTTCATCGCTCCCAGAACTTTCGACCCCTCCCCCATCCTGTGACTCACTTCCGTTTCCATGGTCCCACTCGTTGCTAAGTCCACTCCCGGATATCTGAGATATCCAGCCGGGGCTGGAAACCCTCCCCTTCTTTTATGTCAATTTACAAAACGGAAAACACACACACACACACACACACACACACACACACACACACACACACACACACACACACATATTATCTCAGAGAGCAAAAATGGGTATGTTTGAAGGAATAGTGGTTCCGACAATGTTATACGATTGCGAGGCATGGGCTATAGATAGGGTTGTGCGGAAGAGGGTGGATGTGTTGGAAATGAGATGTTTGAGGACAATATGTGGTGTGAGGTGGTTTGATCGAGTAAGAAGTGAAAAAGTAAGAGAGATGTGTGGTTATAAAGAGAGTGTGGTTGAGAGAGCAGAAGAGGGTATATTGAAATGGTTTGGTCACATGGAGAGAATGAGTGAGGAAAGATTAAAAAAAAAAAAAAGGATATATGTGTCAGAGGTGGAGGGAAGGAGGAGAAGTGGGAGACCAAATTGGAGGTGGAAGGATGGAATGAAAAAGATTTTGAGCGATTAGGGCCTGAACATACAGGAGGGTGAAAGGCGTGCAAGGAATAGAGTGAATTGGAACAATGTGGTATACCGGGGTCGACGTTCTGTCAATGGATTGAACCAGGGCATGTGAAGCGTCTGGGGTGAACCATGGAAAGTTTTGTGAGGCCTGGATATGGAAAGGGAGCTGGAGTTTCGGAGCATTACACACGACAGCTAGAAACTGAGTGTGAACGAATGAGACCTTTGTTGTCTTTTCCTAGCGCTACCTCGCGTGGGAAGGGGTGTGCCATTTCATATGGCAGGGGGGCGGCGAAATGGATGAAGGCAGCATGTATGAATATGTACATGTGTGTATATGTATATGTCTTTGTATGGATATGTATGTATACGTTGAAATGTATTGGTATGTATATGTGCGTGTGTGGGCGTTTATGTACATATATGTGCGTATGGGAGGGTTGGGCCATTCTTTTGTCTGTTTCCTTGCGCTACTTCGCTAACGCGGGAGACAGCGACAAAGTATAATAGATAAATAGAATGATATACAAATTAGATACTTTATTGTTTACGAAACTTGTAAACAATTTCCCTTCTTGTCCACATAATAAGTTTATAATACGCTCGTTGTCTGTCTTGAACAATCAATTCTTTACCAATTGGCGTCCAAGCTACGTCTCTTCGTTGTACATCAACTGACATATTTCTTTCTTTTATCTCCCCTGATGATGTGATTATTACACGAAAGTTCACTTACTGTGTTTCATTTTCTCCGTGGACTCATAGGAATATATATATATATATATATATATATATATATATATATATATATATATATATATATATATATATATATATATATATATATTTATTTATTTATTCATTTTTCTTTGTCGCTGTCTCCCGCATTAGCGAGGTAGCGCAAGGAAACAGACGAAAGAATGGCCCAATCCACCCACATACACATGTATATACATACACGTCCACACACAGCACATAAACATACCTATACATCTCAATGTATACATATGTATACACACAGACATATATATATATATATATATACCCATGTACATAATTCATACTGTCTGCCTTTATTCATTCCCATCGCCACCCCGCCACACATGGAATAACAACACCCTCCCCCCCTCATGTGTGCGAGGTAGCGCTAGGAAAAGACAACAAAGGCCCCATTCGTTCACACTCAGTCTCTAGCTGTCATGTAATAATGCACCGAAAACACAGCTCCCTTTCCACATCCAGGCCCCACAGAACTTTCCATGGTTTACCCCAGACGCTTCACATGCCCTGGTTCAGTCCATTGACAGCACGTGGACCCCGGTATACCACATCGTTCCAATTCACTCTATTCCTTGCACGCCTTTCACCCTCCTGCATGTTCAGGCCCAGATCACTCAAAATCTTTTTCACTCCATCTTTCCACCTCCAATTTGGTCTCCCACTTCTCCTCGTTCTCTCCACCTCTGACACATATATCCTCTTGGTCAATCTTTCCTCACTCATTCTCTCCATGTGACCAACCATTTCAAAACACCCTCTTCTGCTCTCTCAACCACACTCTTTTTATTACCACACATCTCTCTTACCCTATTATTACTTACCCGATCAAACCACCTCACACCACATATTGTCCTCAATCATCTCATTTCCAACACATCCACCCTCCTGCGCACAACTCTATCCATAGCCCACGCCTCGCAACCATACAACATTGTTGGATCCACTATTCCTTCAAACATACCCATTTTTGCTTTCCGAGATAATGTTCTCGCCTTCCACACATTCTTCAACGCTCCCAGAACTTTCGCCCCCTCCCCCACCCTATGATTCACTTTCGCTTCCATGGTTCCATCTGCTGCCAAATCCACTCCCAGATATCTAAAACACTTCACTCTCTCCAGTTTTTCTCCATTCAAACTTACCTCCCAATTGACTTGTCCCTCAACCCTACTCTACCTGATAACCTTGCTCTTATTCACATTTACTCTCAGCTTTCTTCTTTCACACACTTTATCAGACTCAGTCACCAGCTCCTGCAGTTTCTCACACGAATCAGCCACCAGCACTGTATCATCAGCGAACAACAACTGACTCACTTCCCAAGCTCTCTCATCCACAACAGACTGCATACTTGCCCCTTTTTCCAAAACTCTTGCATTCACCTCCCTAACAACCCCATCCATAAACAAATTAAACAACCATGGAAACATCACACACCCCTTCCGCAAACCTACATTCACTAAGAACCAATCACTTTCCTCTCTTCCTACACGTACACATGCCTTACATCCTCGATAAAAACTTTTCACTGCTTCTAACAACGTGCCTCCCACACCATATATTCTTAATACCTTCTGCAGAGTATCTCTATCAACTCTATCATATGCCTTTTCCAGATCCATAAATGCTACATACAAATCCATTTGCATTTCAAAGTATTTCTCACATACATTCTTCAAAGCAAACACCTGATCCACACATCCTCTACCACTTCTGAAACCACACTGCTCTTCCCCAGTCTGATGCTCTGTACATGCCTTCACCCTCTCAACCAATACCCTCCCATACAATTTCCCAGAAATACTCAACAAACTTATACCGCTGTAATTTGAGCACTCACTCTTATCCCCTTTGCCTTTGTACAATGGCACTATGCACGCATTCCGCCAATCCTCAGGCACCTCACCATGAGTCATACATACATTAAATAACCTTACCAACCAGTCAACAATACAGTCACCCCCTTTTTTAATAAATTCCACTGCAATACCATCCAAACCTGCTGCCTTGCCGGCTGTATTCTTCCGCAAAGCTTTTACTACCTCTTCTCTGTTTATCAAATAATTTTCCCTTTGCACACCACCTCGACCAAAACACCCTATATCTGCCACTCTATCATCAAACACATTTTCAACAAACCTTCAAAATACTCACTCCATCTCCTTCATACATCACCACTACTTGTTATCATCTCCCCATTTGCCCCATCACTTCAGTAAGATTTCGTAGATTTTTTTTTTATTGAAACCTTACAATACACATTGTCTGAACTAGTGAAGTGGATTACCCCTTCGTAAAAATATCACGGACTAGTATGATCATGCTATAAACTGTTCTAGGCTAACTTCCAAATCTGACTCCCTCGTACTACGCCGCAATGGAGGTTCACTTTCCCTCTTCCATAGGTATTAGTTTGGTTTTCGCTCCCGAAAGCTGGCTGCTTGTGTGGTCATCGGCAACGCAAGGGTGGGCCGTTTGTTTACCTGCTTCTTTCCCTACACGTCGAAGCTTTGGAACTCTGTACCTTCTCATGTCTTTCCCAATAACTATGACTTGGCACACTTCAAAGACAGGTCTCTCACGTCCTCATAAATTCGTAACTACTTTCCCTTGTGTTTTTTTTCCCCCTTTTCATAAGTCTCTCTATATATCAATTTAGACTCGGCCTTGGTGTGAACTTTGTCCGTGACTGGACCCTTCAACATAAGAAAAAGAAATATTGCAATAGGTCACAGTGGTGTGGTGATATAGTGTTTGCTAATAACCAAGAGGAAAGTAAAGCACGTAAGCTCCCAAGTGCACTTTTGTGTAAGAATCATCGTCAGGGGAGATAAAAAAAAAAAAAATGATATAGAAGACTCGGAACAGTCGGTTTATATATAAACTAAGAGGCGAAGCTACGACTCCGTTAAGCAAGTGTTTACCGTCTCTTCTTTTGTATATAGATTCACAAAGTCTTCAACTTCATTCTTGTACCTCCCCTAAGGATGTGATCCTTATCCGAAAGTGCACTTGGGAGCTTATCGTGTTTCATTGTAATCGTGCTTATCAGCATATCTATCTATCTATCTATCTATCTATCTATCTATCTATATATAAATATATATATATATATATATATATATGTATATATATATATATATATATATATATATATATATATATATGGTGTGGGAGGCAAGTTGTTAGAAGCAGTGAAAAGTTTTTATCGAGGATGTAAGGCATGTGTACGTGAAGGAAGAGAGGAAAGTGACTGGTTCTCAGTGAATGTAGGTTTGCGGCAGGGGTGTGTGATGTCTCCATGGTTGTTTAATTTGTTTATGGACGGGGTTGTTAGGGAGGTGAATGCAAGAGTTTTGGAAAGAGGGGCAAGTATGAAGTCTGTTGGGGATGAGAGAGCTTGGGAAGTGAGTCAGTTGTTGTTCGCTGATGATACAGCGCTGGTGGCTGATCCATGTGAGAAACTGCAGAAGCTGGTGACTGAGTTTGGTAAAGTGTGTGAAAGAAGAAAGTTAAGAGTAAATGTGAATAAGAGCAAGGTTATTAGGTACAGTAGGGTTGAGGGTCAAGTCAATTGGGAGGTGGATTTGAATGGAGAAAAACTGGAGGAAGTGAAGTGTTTTAGATATATGGGAGTGGATCTGGCAGCGGATGGAACCATGGAAGCGGAAGTGGATCATAGAGTGGGGGAGGGTGCGAAAATTCTGGGAGCCTTGAAGAATGTGTGGAAGTCGAGAACATTATCTCGGAAAGCAAAAATGGGTATGTTTGAAGGAATAGTGGTTCCAACAATGTTGTATGGTTACGAGGCGTGGGCTATTGATAGAGTTGTGCGCAGGAGGATTGATGTGCTGGAAATGAGATGTTTGAGGACAATGTGTGGTGTGAGGTGGTTTGATCGAGTAAGTAACGTAAGGGTGAGAGAGATGTGTGGAAATAAAAAGAGCGTGGTTGAGAGAGCAGAAGAGGGTGTTTTGAAATGGTTTGGGCACATGGAGAGAATGAGTGAGGAAAGATTGACCAAGAGGATATATGTGTCGGAGGTGGAGGGAACGAGGAGAAGAGGGAGACCAAATTGGAGGTGGAAAGATGGAGTGAAAAAGATTTTGTGTGATCGGGGCCTGAACATGCAGGAGGGTGAAAGGAGGGCAAGGAATAGAGTGAATTGGAGCGATGTGGTATACCGGGGTTGACGTGCTGTCAGTGGATTAAATCGGGGCATGTGAAGCGTCTGGGGTAAACCATGGAAAGCTGTGTAGGTATGTATATTTGCGTGTGTGGACGTATGTATATACATGTGTATGGGGGTGGGTTGGGCCATTTCTTTCGTCTGTTTCCTTGCGCTACCTCGCAAACGCGGGAGACAGCGACAAAAAAAAAGAATATATATATATATATATATATATATATATATATATATATATATATATATATATATATATATGTGTGTGTGTGTGTGTGTGATGGTCAAGTACAAATTCATGTGTTAACTGGCATAACCATCAACACCAAAGACTGTATCTCAGGTCAACACCAGAAAGTGTCATCTGATGGCAAAGGCCGCTATTACCTATATGGTCCGGGGTCGGTAAATATAGCTGAAAGTTTAATTGAAAAACTGTATACGCAGATTTTGCACGTCAGCGTATTAGTGTAACAGGTGGAAACCGTAGGATGTAGCGGTATGGACTAAAATGTGAATGAAATGTAACGTATGAACATCTCCCTAGAATGTCAGCACAATCAATGGACGACAAGCTGATGCCTTGACTAGTAATCTACTAGTTCAGTAATGCTCCAAAGCTAGCGATAAAAGTTCATTTTACCCTCGTATTGAAACTAGCACTGGATACATAGTGTCTATAGTATACCTGTGCAACTGTATACAAAAGCATTTGTTCTAATGAACGATATTGTGGTATATCAGAAAAAAATGTGTCTTTAAAAAAAGAAGGGGGGGGGGGGAAATAATTCTACTAGATGGACAAAGTCTAGGTTCCGAAATGTGCTGTAGAAATATAACAGCATTAAAGTGGTCTGCTGCTGGGGATCGCTGGAATAGCTGCACGTGGGGAGGCTGGCCATTGGTACGACTTGCCGCTCAGTCTGTCGTCTGTTTGTTGACATTCTACGGGAGTTGCCTGATGCTTAGACATTAGTGTGATTTGATATAGCTACTTCGACTATGATACTGAAAAGATAAATATCATTACTAGGGAAGTTAAGTGAGGTTTTCGTAGATCTTGTTGACTGTTTCTTGCAAGTGAATGCCATCCTGGTACATTTGATTAAGCCCACAATTCTCCTAATACTCTTGTCCCTCATTACTGTTGCCTGTTAATTATCAAGAATAATATGATACCACATTTAATGTGTTATGTAACGACAACACTAGCCATTCCCCTCTCTTGAGCTCACAATATATTACAAACTTAATGATGATGATTGTTATGTTCTTTTTATCATTCTAACACTTTAAGTCCCTCGAAGCGAAAATTTATGTAATGTTTAATTTGCTCTTACAGTGATTTATATTTGTAACGAGTAACACAACTTTGTCACTTTCGCCACTTTGCCAAAACAGTTACATAAGTTTTATCATAAAGAAATTTCCTCTCACTTCATAACATTAGATTTGCTCCATCAAACAAAACTTCCCTAATTATCAAATTTATTTTCATTCAGAACTGGTCGCCATGCCCATTATAAACTCAAAGTATTAAAACAATTGTATTCAATTTTATGAAAATTTGACTGATATTATTATTTGAATTTAGCATCCAAGTAACTCAAAAGCACTAAATTCTGTAAAGACACAATGAGTAACCATTCTTGTGTTGAGCTTTTCATCATTGTTTGAGTGATTTCATGAATTCATAACATTTTCCTTACCAGGTCATGGATATGCACCTGATGGAGATTTAGACAGAAATGTCATTTATAAAGTGGTTGTTATTGTTCTGTAAAGACGAATGAAGAGTGCAGTGTGGAATGATGACAGAATGCAAGCATCAGTCTCACCAGATTTTACCTTCTCATCTTGAAATGTAGAGATCCTGTACCCTCACAGCTCAGGCAGAGTCCATACTGCTGGGTTTTGTTATTGGTTGACCAAGCTGATGGTTGCTGTAGCTCACAGGCCATGTCAACCACCACACCTTAGCTAATCAAGTACACATTTTACAGACTTATGCAGGGCCTTCTTAAATTTGTACTTTGTACACCATATTGTGTTGGACAGTCCTGGGCTCCAGATGTTCAAGGTGTTTTCTATTGTTGTGCTTCTTGCACTCTTTGGGAATCATGCCCTCCAGGATTTTTCAAGTGTAACTGATGATACCCCTTATCTATCTGTACTCCAGGGAGTGCAGTTCAGTGACTTAAATAATTTGCAGTGAAAGATCTTTACACATTTAGTGCCTCTACAATATTGACTGCCATAAAGATGATATAAGACATAGCAGTATTTTGTTTGTGAAAATAGTTGTTCCTTGAGGAATATCATCATTGGTTTGTGAAAGTAGTATTTCCTTTAAGAATGTCATTAGTTTTTTCCTCTTGTCTTGGAGGTCTGGTAAACCCAACTTGACCATCATTTTGCCAGGGGCAGCTGTTACCTTGTGTTTACTGAAGGTAAAGTCATCAGACATATTCAAGATCTTCGACAGTGTTCAGTCATGATATGATGGTGCCTCTGTCTGTCCAGTATTCTGTACTATGTTTCATTGTTTTTTCCTCTCCATCCAGAAGTTGGAACTTTTCAATATTGAGCAGTATGCTGTTTTCAATGACCCAGTGGTAGACTTTGTTTACATCTGTTTATAGTTTTTCACTTTCTTGTGTTGATTAGATTTTTATTCTTTGTGATATCATCTGCTTAGAGTGACTTGATATTATGACCAGTATTTGCATTTGTCAGAGATTGGAATAAAGAATATAACAGGTGTGAGTATGGTTCCTTGGGAACTGAAATACTTATCATTGGTGCATTGGAAAGAAGCCCTTTACAACAGTATGTATTATTATATATATTATTATTGTTTTTTATTATACTTAAATGCTGTCTCCCACATTAGCGAGGTAGCACAAGGAAACAGATGAGGAATAGCCTAACCACCCACATACACATGTATATACATAAACACCCACACCCACACATATACATACATATACTTTTCAATGTATACATGCATATACATACACAGATATGTACATATATACACATGTACATATCCATACTTGCTGCCTTTGGCCATTCCCATCGCCACCCTGCCACACACGAAATAGATTCCCCCCCATCAGTGCAGCACCTGGAACAGACAAAAAGGCATAAAGGCCACATACGTTCACACTCAGTCTCTAGCTGTCATGTTTAATGCACTGAAACCACAGCTCCCTTTCCACATCCAGGCTCCACAAATCTTTCCATGGTTCATTCACCCTAGATGCTTCACATGCCCTGGTTAAATCCATTGACAGCACGTCGACCCCGGTATACCATATTGTTCCAATTCACTCTATTCCTTGCACGCCTTTCACCCTTCTGTATGTTCAGGCCCTGATCACTCAAAATTTTTTTTCACTCCATCTTTCCACCTCCAATTTGGTTTCCTGCTTCTCCTTCGTCCCTCCACCTCTGACACATATAACCTCTTTGTCAATCTTTCCTCACTCATTCTCTCCATGTGTCCAAACCATTTCAACACACCCTCTTCTGCTCTCTCAACCACACTCTTTTTATTACCACACAGTGGAAAGGAAAGTGATTGGTTACCAGTGAATGTCAGTTTGTGTCAGGGGCGCATCATGTCTCCATGATTGTTTAATTCTGTATGGATGGGGTTCTTAGGGAGGTTAATGCAAGAGTTTTGGAGATGTAGAAAGGGAGAGAGTTCTGGATGAGAGGGCTTGGGAAGTGAGTCAGTTGTTGTTCGCTGATGACACAGCACTGGTGGCTGATTGAGGTGAGAAACTACAGAAGTTGGTGACTGAGTTTGGTAAAGTGTGTGAAAGAAGTAAGTTGAGATAAATGTGAATAAGAGCATGGTAGTTTGTTTCAGTAGGGCTGAGGGACAAGTTAATTGGGTGGTAAGTTTGAATAGAGAAAAAGTGGAGGAAGTGAAGTGTTTAGATATCTGGGAGTGGATTTAGCAGTGGATGGAACCATGGAAGTAGAAGTGAATCACAGGGTGGGGGAGGGGGCAAAGGTTCTGGGAGTATTGAAGAATGTGTGGAAGGCGAGAACTTTATCTCGGAGAGCAAAAATGGGTATGTTTGAAGGAATATTAGTTCCAACAATGTTATATGGTTATGAAGTATGGGCCATAGAGAGGGTTGTGCAGAGGATGGTGGATGTGTTGGAAATTAAATGTATGAGGACAATATGTGGTGTGAGGTGGTTTGATTGAGTAAGTACTGAAAAGGTAACCGAGATGTGTGTTAATAAAAAGAGTGTGGTTGAGAGAGCAGAATAGGGTATATTGAAATGATTTGGTTACATGGAGAGAATGAGTGAGGAAAGATTGATATAGAGGATATATCTGACAGGTGGAAGGAATGAGAAGTGGAAGATCAAATTGGAGGTAGAAGGATAGAGTGAAAGAGATTTGAGCGATCAGGGCCTGAACATACAGGAGGGTGAAAAGGATGCAAGGAATAGAGTGAATTGGAATGATGTGGTATACTGGGGTCGACATACTGTTAGTGGATTGAACGAGGGCATGTGAAGCATCTGGGGTGAACCATGGAAAGTTTTGTTGGGCCTGGATGTGGAAAGGGAGCTGTGGTTTCAGTGCATTACACATGACGGCTAGAGACTGAGTGTGAGTGAATGTGGCCTTTGTTGCCTTTTCCTAGCGCGACCTCATGTGCACGCATGGATAGGGGGGGGGTGCCATTTCATGTGTGGCAGGGTGGCGATGGGAATGGATGAAGGCAGCTAGTATGAATATGTACATGTGTATATGTGTATACGTCTGTGTATGTATATATATGTATACGTTGAAATGTATAGGTATGTATATGTGCATGTGTGGGAATTTATGTATCTACATGTGTATGTGGGTGGGTTGGGCCATTCTCTTGTCTGTTTCCTTTCGGTACCTCGCCAACACAGGAGACAGCGACAAAGTATTATAAAATAAAATAATGGGAGTTCTATATTAGCTTGTATGTTATGGGTACAGGGATGCATCTGTAGCTGGTAGGCTAGGGATACAAGATCATGCCTCTAGCTGTTATGAGTATAGTACTGTATCTATAGATGGTAGGCTTTAGGTATGCGAGTTTTTATACTTTAGGAGTGTTGTGAATATGACATCACTGTAAATGAAGACCTCATCATTGGATTTGTTACCAAACTCTGCCTGTTCGGGAAAAATGAGGTTTTATCATGCGCAAGAATACAGTCTTGTCAAAGATATTCCCACTCCAGAGGAGTCCATCACTTACCTGTTACCAGAAGTAGCACAGCCTTAGAGATGCAGGAGCTCTTGGAATAGAGGTTATGTTTTAATTCTTGGATGTTTTCAATAAAGCTATTAAAAGGATTAAAAGAATTATTCCAATAATGTCCGTGTGGTCTTAATATATACTTCACATACTTTACAGTAAATCCTACCACTTCATTAGAAATTCTATAGATACTAAATAAAGCATGGTAGGAATATGAAATTGCAGCTAGACAAAAATGGTCTTGTTAAGCTCGCTTACCTTCTCATAGTAGCCATTAGTATATTTTTTTATTCACTCACAGTATTTGAAAAATGTGTGATTGTTATGGCCTTATATTTGTATGCAGCTCTTGGATGTCATGTGCATTGCTGCAGATGAGTGTGTTTCTTCAGATTTCCCCTTACTGTTCTTACTGAACTTTACTCTTAAGTATATGAATTCATTCACAAGTCACAATTTTTCACCATATAAACAGCAGCAGATCATTGGATCTTGTAATGGTTGTGATATTAAGAGAAGAGCAAAATTTTTGTTTATTGTAGATTGGTCATAAATATTTACAGAAGCAATATGAATTTCTAATGTATTGCTTTTTACATATATGCTGTTTGTAGAAAAATTAAAGTAATGTGGATGTGAAGAAAAGCCATAAAGACTGAATGGTGATAGTGGCTAATCATTCTAGCAGGCAGTATATTTTCAGCAAGTGTTGGCATCCTTCAAGCTGGTCTGTCCAGTAAACAGTGGTGGTACAAACCTCATTTGGGTGTTTGATTATATAACCCTAGGCCTCCTTTTGTGGGATCCACTGACAATGATACAAGGTGACTTTTCACTTGCAATGTAGCCTCATTCAGAGAAGGGATCAGAAGAATTGTAGCTTTGAAAGTAGAATTAGAAGTTCTGAGGCTGGTGAATGTGGATTTCAGAGCTCATGGCTTGCCCATTACATAACAGAGAACAGTTCTGGGGAATGCACAAGCCATGAAATCTGTAGCCCAATAAAGATAATTTGCACGTAATGTGAAGTTTTGGAGAACATGGAACAAGGTTGAATATGTGGATCAAAGATTAAAATTGATTTGATGTGTTGGTAAGTATGATAATTATTCAGTAGAAAGCTAACATTGTTCAGCTATTTCTGGACATAGTCTTAAATCACCCAACATCAGTTGATACAGCGCTGGTGGCTGATTCATGTGAGAAACTGCAGAAGCTGGTGACTGAGTTTGGTAAAGTGTGTGAAAGAAGAAAGTTAAGAGTAAATGTGAAGAGCAAGGTAATTAGGTACAGTAGGGTTGAGGGTCAAGTCAATTGGGAGGTAAGTTTGAATGGAGAAAAACTGGAGGAAGTAAAGTGTTTTAGATATCTGGGAGTGGATCTGGCAGCGGATGGAACCATGGAAGCGGAAGTGGATCATAGGGTGGGGGAGGGGGCGAAAATCCTGGGAGCCTTGAAGAATGTGTGGAAGTCGAGAACATTATCTCGGAAAGCAAAAATGGGTATGTTTGAAGGAATAGTGGTTCCAACAATGTTGTATGGTTGCGATGCGTGGGCTATGGATAGAGTTGTGCGCAGGAGGATGGATGTGCTGGAAATGAGATGTTTGAGGACAATGTGTGGTGTGAGATGGTTTGATCGAGTGAGTAACGTAAGGGTGAGAGAGATGTGTGGAAATAAAAAGAGCGTGGTTGAGAGAGCAGAAGAGGGTGTTTTGAAGTGGTTTGGGCACATGGAGAGGATGAGTGAGGAAAGATTGACCAAGAGGATATATGTGTCAGAGGTGGAGGGAACGAGGAGAAGTGGGAGACCAAATTGGAGGTGGAAAGATGGAGTGAAAAAGATTTTGTGTGATCGGGGCCTGAACATGCAGGAGGGTGAAAGGAGGGCAAGGAATAGAGTGAATTGGATCGATGTGGTATACCGGGGTTGACGTGCTGTCAGTGGATTGAATCAGGGCATGTGAAGCGTCTGGGGTAAACCATGGAAAGCTGTGTAGGTATGTATATTTGCGTGTGTGGACGTATGTATATACATATGTATGGGGGTGGGTTGGGCCATTTCTTTCGTCTGTTTCCTGGCGCTACCTCGCAAACGCGGGAGACAGCGACAAAGTATAATAAAAAAAAATATATATATATATATATATATATATATATATATATATATATATATATATATATATATAGATATGTATGTGTATTAACATACACTTATACATATGTGTGAGTGGATGGGTCTTTCTTTGTCTATTTACTGGTGCTACCTCGGTAACTTAGAAAATGGCAATCAAGTATGATAGATGCAGTGAATAAAAAAACTTATAGAAAAAAGAAGAAATAAGGTTACTGATCCATGGGATAGAGAAAGCTGTTCTGGTAGCAAGCAGTAGGCTTACTGATGGCATTTATCCCATAGAATTGTGCATGACCTGCTTGCAGCTGGGACCAAGTGAGTCTATAATAACATTCATGTGGCAGTCTTTGACTGGTCAAGGATGGGTCTGAGGTGAGCAAGCTTCCACTGCCACAGTTAGGTTGTTAGCAAAGGATGAAGAAAGTGGATGTGTCATTACTAGAAATAATAAGGATTGGAAGGTCTTAACCCTTGTTACCTTTTAGATATCCAATAGAATGTCTCTCATACTAGCAAGACAGATCACAGAAATTCAAAGTTATTTCTATATAATGAAGGGAAATTTTTACATTCAAACTTAGTCCTTTATTGATTTTTACAGGATCCCTGTGTAATTCAAATGATATTTTTTTTTTTTTCATACTATTCGCTATTTCCCGCGATAGCGAGGTAGCGTTAAGAACAGAGGACTGGGCCTTTGAGGGAATATCCTCACCTGGACCTCTTCTCTGTTCCTTCTTTTGGAAAATTAAGAAAAAAAAAAAAACGAGAGGGGAGGATATATCCAGTAGAATTATTTTCTTTTGGTATTATCCTGAAATCTATTATTGTCACCATGGAGCTTTTGCTTCTTTTGAAAGCAAGATTTTGAGTTTCTTTAATTGTTTCTCAGTAGCTTGTTTCTGAGTTTCAGTTGTGAGATTATGGCCCTCTTTTGGAATCATTTATGCTTATCTAGTCATAATGTTGTAAATGTCTCCAATATACCTTGTCCCAATATGTATTATTACCAGCATATTATGGAAGGTCAATATGGTATTTATATTTTTTGTAATGAAAGATTGCTTTTGGTACATCTGATTGGAATTCTGGTAAAGTTTGTTGATAAATGCATTATCAAGATTTATTTACTAAATAGGTCAGAAACCTAAAGCTATATATATATAAATCAGACCTATGTTCATAACTGAAACTCAACATTAGGATATGGTAACAATATATTATTAACACATCATATTAAAGGTTTGAGATTATATCTCAACAGTTGATGATAATGGGAGTTTTCAAAATTCTTTTTCCTTGACCATAAAGGGATTATGTTTATCATCAAAATTTTATCATTTATTTTTTAACCCAGTGTATTAGACAGTTAATGTTAAAGGTTTTATTTCTACCTTTCAGTAGAATTTGATATTGCTTGTTTTATCTCTATATAAAGCATATTCGGCACTTGATATAAAGTGCCTTGTGTCTGTATCTCTTGAAAGCTTAAGGTCAAAGTTACGGTCTATCTACAGTACATCATTAAAACCTAATGTTGAGGTTTTGATGTCCTTGTAACTTCAAAACTTGCAACCTTTTCTTTGGTGGTCCGTTTGTTGACAGGTCCAGTCTCTTGGATTTAATTCTTGCTAAACTTTTTTTCTTTGTGCTTTCTCTTCATATCATAATAACTTTTCTTGTCCTTCAATTTATCCTTGACTGAAGTCATCGTTCTTCTTCGTAATCTTTTGCCCTCATGTCTTTACGACATCTTTTAGCAGACACAGAGCTTCTTTGTTGCTTTGTAATGAAAACTAACACCTTATCCTTAGGAAGTGATTTCTGTATATCATCAGTATTTGATGTCAGGCATTATTACTATATGTTATCACTGTGTGATGATTGTGGTTCAGACTCAGTATGCCATCAGCATTTATCAATGCTTGATGCCTTATAACGTTTATATATGATATTAGAAATAGAAATCTTATCTCTATATATGGACTGTGTGTCATGCTTAGAATTTCTTCTTTATATGTTGTTGACATTGTGTATTAGAAATGTAGGCTTTCTGCAGTATAAGCACATGCTGATGACCACATCTCGATATATTGACAGGATGTTGTATGAATGTTTAAATCTACCTGTTGGCAGCCCTCAACATTTGATACTAATGTTAACTCTGTCTTCGGTAGGCCCTGGCGTTCAGCACTAGAAAGAGATATTTGGTCCACATTTTCCAGACTAACAAACTGCCATAAGAATGTGATATATGTCTTCAAGCTTTCTTCATTGAAAAGCTGCAACAAGAATGAAGTATGGCAACTATAACAGTATGAAGAGCCCTGTATAAGCAGCAGTAAATAATGATCATTCAGTCAGCTGCAAGGAAAGAGAAACAGCACCAGTAAAAAGATATCTCTATGTATTAAAGCAAAAACATCAGTGGAAGTAGCTGCAGAATAAGAACAATGTTTAATGGTCATAACAGTAGAAGTAACTGACGCATAAAAAACAAAAATAAGAATATGTTGAAGCAGTAACAGCAGAGCCAACAGACAGGATCAATAACATAAGTAAAGTGATATTGGCATGAAAGGATATATGAACAAGAGAAACATAGAAAAAAGGCACAGGGAAAGATTTAACTTTATACAGAACCTAGTTGATTTTTAGTTGATCAAATTTTTTCATGCTATCAAAATTCTTTATCATTTGCTACACATCTTGATAACAAGGACCTTAGTTGATATTAATTAAATCAAACTATATAATGTATGTATATTAAAATAATTTTACTGAGACTATTTTTTTTTTTTAGATTTCATTTTCTTACTACACTGCATTCAAATTGTTACAGTTAATGGTTGTATGTTATTCAAGTTTCACAGTCAACACCAGCATAACTATGTCAAAAATCTGAACTTGAAGTCTGAACAGATGCATTGAACACTGAAAAGGTGAAATAAAAGAACTTATCCATATCTCATTAAGGTGATCGTAGATTCCAAATAAAACTTTTTCTAGTTGGAATTAACCACACAAACTGAATCTGTGATTGTTGATAGTAGTCAAAAGAAGACTAAGATAGTGGAAAGCACTCTCATTCTTTACTGTAAATTCAAGTTGGGAAAACTATATCCTAAACTTGATCTGATATATCTTGGAGGATGTAGTATTTCATAATATGGATGAAAAGGTGAGCGGGAGAATCTGACCATCATGGATAAGGCAGACATAAAGAGCTAATATGCTCCACCATGCACGAGTTGTAAACAGTTATTTTCATTACAGATGACTCTTCTTCACCTTAGTTGACTAAATCGTTAATTCACCACTCATCAGTCTGAACACTTCCCACACACCACATCAACTATTATTCACTCCACCTGTATTATTCAGTCTTTGAACATCATAGGTTGTCAAATGTTGCCGCTTTGGACTGCAGTACTGCTATTCAGCAAGACTGTGTTAGGAAAGGCAACTGACTGGCATTCTAACAATGCAAAAAAAAATATCATGAAAAGTCATATACTTATATGATATGCTTACATGTATGAAACCTTAATAAATAGATTTTAGTGCCAGAGAAACTTGCATTAATATTTTGGTCTTGAGAGACATGAAAGATCATATAATAAACAATATGAATGTTCACCATGCCAGGTCCTCTTGGAGAAATGATTTAGTGCAGCACACACCTCTTCATACACAACAGAAGCCGTATGATTACTTACAGTGCCAGAAAATCTTGGACCAGAGCAAATTGGTGCAGCACATGGCTGATAACATAGGAAAGAAGCCACATGAATGTTCACAATGTCAGAAGTTCTTCTCACAAAGGAGTCATTTAGTGCAACACATGAGGGTTCATACTGGGGAAAAGCCACATGAATGTTCACAGTGTCAAAAAGCCTTCTCAGACAGGAGTAACTTAGTAAGGCACATGACTATTCACACAGGAGAGAAGCCATATCAGTGTTCATGGTGTCAGAAGGCTTTCTCACAGAGTAGCCATTTAGTGCAGCACATAAAGATTCATACAGGGGAGAAGCCATTTGAATGTTCTCAGTGTCAAAAGGCTTTCTCCCAGAATGGTCAATTATTACAGCATATAAGAGTTCATAATGGAGAGAAACCATATGAATGTTCACAATGCCAAAGATTTTTCTGCCAGAAAAGTACTTTAATGGAGCACATGATTCTTCACACTGGAATGAAGCCATACAAATGTTCTAAGTGCCAGAAGTCCTTCTCTCAGAGGAGTACTTTATGGGAACATATGAAAGTTCATACAGGAGAAAAGTCATATGAATGTTTGCAGTGCCAGAAAAACTTCTCAAACAATAATAAATTAGTGCAGCACATGAATGTTCATACAGGAAAGAAATCATGCGAATGTTCACTTTGCCAGAAGACTTTCTCTCGTAGGAGTTCTTTAGTGCGGCATATGACAACTCATACAGGAGAAAGACCATATGAATGTTCACAGTGTCAAAAGACATTTTCCAAGAGGGGTAATTTGGTGGTGCATATGACTGTTCATACAGGTGAGAAACCATATGGATGTTCACATTGCCAGAAAACCTTTTCACAAAGGAGTCAGTTAGTAAGGCATATGACTATTCATACAGGAGAGAAGCCATATGAATGTTCACACTGCCAAAAGTCCTTTTCTCTAAGGAGCACTTTAGTGGAGCATTTGAATATTCATACAGGTAAGAAGCCTTATGAATGTTCACAGTGCCATAAGACTTTCCGCAAGAGGAGTACCTTAACACAACATATAACTATTCATACAGGAGAAAAGCCACATGAATGTTCACATTGCCGGAAGACCTTCTCCCGAAGGAGTTATCTAGTACAGCATATGAAAGTTCACTTCAAAGATAAGCCAGTCTCTTGTGTTCACTCAGGACAGTGCATTTGCTGCAAGGCTGGTCAGATGTGCCACATATCTTTCCCCGGTGAATTTCACCGTAACAGGGTGTCCCATCAGCAAACATCTGAGGACAATTTGATGAGTCATTCAGAAGCAGAGAAATATGGGATCCAAGAAAGAGTGAAACAGAAAATTGGTAATGATGCAAAATCTGTCATCATCAAGACAGAAGATTGTCCAGAACTGATTGTCCCTCAGCCATCTGTATGTGCTGAGATAGACAATATTGATATTGTTAAGGAGGAGATCTGAATTTCTAATGTCAAACCCTTAATGATTAACTAAGTTTTCCTTTTCCAACCCTCATTTTTATTGGATTTTTTATTCTATTTAACATAATGGTTTCAAATATATATATATAACAATCTATCTATCTATCTATACCTTTGATGCCCATTCCTTTAGGAACTCCCTCAAGGGGATGGTCATGAAAAGTCTTCATAACTGTTGGTCTCCAGTGCTGATCTTTAGCCTTTAGTGCCTCACCCTGAACAGGCCGCTGGGAGAGGACAACTTCAGTGCAATGTTTTCAGAGGCTTGTACCCAGTGTTCCTACTAATTTCTGCAACTTAATGTGTCTATGTAATATTCCTGCCTAATGTTACAACCTACTACTTTTACCTAATGCTTCCAGGTAATGCTCCAACCTACTACTGTTTAATGTTCCTACATACTACTTATAGCTATTGTCTCTACCATTTTGCCAAAAGGCAGGGCTAGTGCAAAGCACTCACCACAAGAAAATCTAGAGTTGCAAAGAATAAGTTGTGTAAGTTTGGTGTTGTCAAGTGTTATTTGTGACAAGGAGAGATTGTATGGTTGTGAACAGAATACCAGCAGTCCACATGTGGGTGAGGCAGAAAGAAAAGACAGCTACCTGGGTCAAAGGAGTGCGCATTGGCAACCATGGAAGTGTTGGCTCACTATGCAGTCATTAATAACATCCCACTACCGAGGCGGGTAGTACCGTTAATATACCCCTGGATGGTAGCAGCCTACCAACCACTACTTACTATGTATATGACAGTGATGAAAGTAATTTAAGTTGTTTCATCCATTATCTTCATTCTAATGTGTCAAAATTTTGTAGATGTTTCAGGACAATGTACTAGAAAGTGTAGGAGTAAGGCCTGAGTGACTAGTTACCACTATTCATAATTTATCTATTTTACCTACTCCCAAAAATTGATTACCAACTGTTATTATGTTCTATGATATGAAAGAATTCTTTTCTAATTATGATCATTGTGATTCATTGATTATATATTCATAAGAGTCAGATTATAAAAGTCTGAAAAATTACCAGCTGCACCAATTAGACACAATATTTCTGTATCAGGCAGGCGCTGACAACACTCCTTCTACTTTAGTTAGAAAATCTTCTGCCTCATCTTGTTCAACTTTAAATACTGAAAGCGTCAGTGTCCATAAAGTTACTCTTCACATGGTGTGAAGACAGATCATCATTGTCAATTTATTCAGGATCATCTGCCTGTCCCCTAAATGTAGCTGAAAGCTGCTCTATTCCCTTCCAAGAAAACTTAAGAAAATGTGCTGTCATTAGCATGTTTGAAGAATAATTGACTGTGAAGAGAAACTTTTATGTGCTGACATCCAGGTTCAGAGCACAGCCTTGAAACAGAGATGTGAAACTCATTGTATTTATATCCATTTAGAGGTGTCATTCAGCTTTGGTAAATAACCACTGAGAGGTGTTTAGGGGTTCATTTCTTTGCTAAGGATAAAGTTCTTCGTTTCTTTAATAAGTAAAGATATGATCACTGCAACAGAACAATCAGCCATTCTGTATGTAGATAGCAAAGCAGTGACTTATCAAAGGGTCAGTGAATTGACTATGGATGGATACTTTGAGAAAACATATTATTTGTGGTGTGTTCAGGGAAAACATGGTGTCAGTCACATGCTTTCCTTGTGCAATGAGGTGATACAGATTTTAAAGTGAATTTGCAATTGCTACTCCCTGAATGAATGAGATTCTTTTTTTTTTTCTTGTCAATGCTGTATTGATACTGCATAGAATAGATACCAGTGTAAAGCCAGAGACAGAGGAGTGAGGTCTATTTAGTATTGATTATTTGAAGAGGAACTGCTATGATGTAGTGTTGATAATTAAAGTCATGAAAATAAGTTTTATTCAAACAGAGGTTGAGAGAGTTTTAGAGATAGATGTCAGCTGTGCCACACAGTTTGTGTAGCACATTTTATTTTTATATTTTGCTTAAGAATGATACTTTTGTTTCAGGTTTATGTTTTAACATGTCATTGGTGTACCTATATATTCTGTGTTGGTTTTTCTGTCCATCAATAAAAGTTCCTGTTGTAAAACTAGAATATTTATCTTTCCTATGAATGGTTGAGAATACCACATAGAAGCAAGTATGCCATTCACAACTGCTTTCCATGACACATAAAAAGATAAAGAGTGGAAATTGCAGTAGATCCTTTGGCCCATTACTCAGGCCCTATATATATTTTTATATGTTAACTGAGGTGGCATGGGCAACTGAATACCTTAATGATGGTTATCTCTTGTACATCATGTTACACTGTCCTCATCACAGACACAGCACCAGGAAACAGAAAAATTACCAGCTGCACCAATTAGACACAATATTTCTGGATCAGGCAGGCACTGACAACACTCCTTCTACTTTAGTTAGAAAATCTTCTGCCTCATCTTGTTCAACTTTAGATACTGAAAGCGTCAGTGTCCATAAAGTTACTCTTCACATGGTGTGAAGACAGATCATCCACAGGCCCATCCACACATATACACATTTATATATATATATATATATATATATATATATATATATATATATATATATATATATATATATATATATATATTTTTTTTTTTTTTTTTTTTTTACTTTGTCGCTGTCTCCCGCGTTTGCGAGGTAGCGCAAGGAAACAGACGAAAGAAATGGCCCAACCCCCCCCATACACATGTATATACATACGTCCACACACGCAAATATACATACCTACACAGCTTTCCATGGTTTACCCCAGACGCTTCACATGCCTTGATTCAATCCACTGACAGCACGTCAACCCCGGTATACCACATCGCTCCAATTCACTCTATTCCTTGCCCTCCTTTCACCCTCCTGCATGTTCAGGCCCTGATCACACAAAATCTTTTTCACTCCATCTTTCCACGTCCAATTTGGTCTCCCTCTTCTCCTTGCTCCCTCCACCTCCGACACATATATCCTCTTGGTCAATCTTTCCTCACTCATCCTCTCCATGTGCCCAAACCACTTCAAAACACCCTCTTCTGCTCTCTCAACCACGCTCTTTTTATTTCCACACATCTCTCTTACCCTTACGTTACTCACTCGATCAAACCACCTCACACCACACATTGTCCTCAAACATCTCATTTCCAGCACATCCATCCTCCTGCGCACAACTCTATCCATAGCCCACGCCTCGTAACCATACAACATTGTTGGAACCACTATTCCTTCAAACATACCCATTTTTGCTTTCTGAGATAATGTTCTCGACTTCCACACATTCTTCAAGGCCCCCAGAATTTTCGCCCCCTCCCCCACCCTATGATCCACTTCTGCTTCCATGGTTCCATCCGCTGCCAGATCCACTCCCAGATATCTAAAACACTTCACTTCCTCCAGTTTTTCTCCATTCAAACTCACCTCCCAATTGACTTGACCCTCAACCCTACTGTACCTAATAACCTTGCTCTTATTCACATTTACTCTTAACTTTCTTCTTCCACACACTTTACCAAACTCAGTCACCAGCTTCTGCAGTTTCTCACATGAATCAGCCACCAGCGCTGTATCATCAGCGAACAACAACTGACTCACTTCCCAAGCTCTCTCATCCCCAACAGACTTCATACTTGCCCCTCTTTCCAAAACTCTTGCATTTACCTCCCTAACAACCCCATCCATAAACAAATTAAACAACCATGGAGACATCACACACCCCTGCCGCAAACCTACATTCACTGAGAACCAATCACTTTCCTCTCTTCCTACACGTACACATGCCTTACATCCTCGATAAAAACTTTTCACTGCTTCTAACAACTTTCCTCCCACACCATATATTCTTAATACCTTCCACAGAGCATCTCTATCAACTCTATCATATGCCTTCTCCAGATCCATAAATGCTACATACAAATCCATTTGCTTTTCTAAGTATTTCTCACATACATTCTTCAAAGCAAACACCTGATCCACACATCCTCTACCACTTCTGAAACCACACTGCTCTTCCCCAATCTGATGCTCTGTACATGCCTTCACCCTCTCAATCAATACCCTCCCATATAATTTACCATATAATTTATATATATATATATATATATATATATATATATATATATATATATATATATATATATATATATATATAAATATACATAAATGCCATAACACACACATATGTATACATATCAACATTTATTTTCATTTATTCATTAAATTTGGTCCCTGTCTCCTGCATTGACGAGGTAGCGCAAGGAAACAGATGAAAGAATGGCCCAACCCACCTACATACATGTCCATGCACTCGCATATACAAACCTATACATTTCAATGTATACATATGTATATACTCAGACATATACACATGTACATAATTCATACTTGCTGCATTTATTCATTCCCATCACCACCCCGCCACACATGAAATGACACCCTTCTCATCCTGCACGCGTGCAAGGTAGCGCTAGGAAGAGATGACAAAGGCCACATTCGTTCACACTCAGTCTGTAGCTGTCATGTATAATGCACTGAAACCACAGCTCCATTTCCACATTCAGGCCCCAAAGAACTTTCTGTGGTTTACCCCAGATGCTTCACATGCCCTGGTTCAATCCATTGACAGCACATCGACCCTGGTATACCACATCGTTCCAAATCACTCATATTCCTTGCATGCCTTTCACCCTCCTGCATGTTCAGGTCCCGATCGCTCAAAATCTTTTTCACTCCATCCTTCCACCTCCAATTTAGGCTCCCATTTCTCATTCCTTCCACCTCTAACACATATATCCTCTTTGTCAATCTTTCCTCACTCATTCTCTGCATGTGACCAAATCATTTCAACGCACCCTCTTCTGCTCTCCATACCACAGTCTTTTTATTGCCATATATCGCTCTTAACCTTTCATTACTTACTCGATCTAACCACCTTACACCACATTTTGTCCACAAACATCTCATTTCTAACACATCCACCCTTCTCAAAACAACGCTATCTATAGCCCATGCCTCGCAACCCTATAACATTGTTGGAACCACTATTCCTTCAAACATACCCATTTTTGCTTTCCGAGATAATGTCCTCGCCTTCCACACATTCTTCAATGCTCCCAGAACCTTTGCCGCATTCCCAAACTTGTGACTCACTTCCGCTTCCATGGTTCCATCCGCTGCCAAATCCACTTCCAGATATTTAAAAGACTTCACTTCCTCCAGTTTCTCTCCACTCAAACTTACCCCCAATTGACTTGTCCCTCAACCCTACTGTACCTAATAACCTTGCTCTTATTCACAGTTACTCTCAACTTTCTTCTTTCACACATTTTACCAAGCTCAGTCACCAGCTTCTGCAGTTTTTCATCCAAATCAACCAGCAGTGCTGTATCATCAGCGAACAACAACTGACTCACTTCCCAAGCCTCTCATCCTCAACAAACTGCATGCTTGCCCCTCTCTCCAAAACCCTTTCATTCATCTCCCTAACAACCCCATCCATAAACAAGTTAAACAACCATGGAGACATCACACACCCCTGCCGCAAACCTACATTCACTGGGAACCAATCACTTTCCTCTCTTCCTCCTTGTACACATGTCTTACATTGTCAATAAAAACTTTGCTTCTAGCAAATTGCCTCCTACACCATATACCCTTAATACCTTCCACAGAGCATCTCTATCAACTCTTATCATATGCCTTCTCTAGATCCATAAATGCTACATACAAATCCATATGTTTTTCTAAGTATTTCTCACATACATTCTTCAAAGCAAACACCTGATCCACACACCCTCTACCACTTCTGAAACCATACTGCTCTTTCCCAACCTGATGCTCTGTACATGCCTTCACCATCTCAATCAATACCCTCCCATATAATTTCCCAGGAATACTCAACAAACTTATACCTCTGTAATTTGAGCACTCACTTTTATCACCTTTGCCTTTGTACAATGGCACTATGCAAGCATTCTGCCAATCCTCAGGCACGTCACTATGAGTCATACATGCATTTAATAACCTTACCAACCAGTCAACAATACAGTCACCCCCTTTTTTAATGATTTCCACTGCAATACCATCCAAACCTGCTGCCTTGCTGGCTTTCATCTTCCGAAAGCTTTTACTACCTCTTCTCTGTTTACCAAATCATTTTCCCTAACCCTCTCACTTTGCACACCACCTCGACCAAAACACCCTATATCTGCCACTCTATCATCAAAAACATTCAACAAACCTTCAAAATACTCACTCCATCTCCTTCTCACATCACCACTACATGTTATCACCTCCCTATTAGCCCCCTTCACTAAAGTTCCCATTTGCTCTTGTCTTATGCACTTTATTTACCTCCTTCCAAAACATCTTTTTATTCTCCCTATCATTTAATGATACTCTCTCACCCCAACTCTCATTTGCCCTCTTTTTCACCTCTTGCACCTTTCTCTTGACCTCCTGCCTCTTTCTTTTATACATCTCCCAGTCATTAGCATTATTTCCCTGCAAAAATCGTCCAAATGCCTCTCTCTTCTCTTTCACTAATAATCTTACTTCTTTATCCCACTACTCACTACCCTTTCTAATCTGCCTACCTCCCACGCTTCTCATGCCGCAAGCATCTTTTGCGCAAGCCATTACTGCTTCCCTAAATACATCCCATTCCTCCCCCACTCCCCTTACGTCCTTTGTTCTCACCTTTTTCCATTCTGTACTCAGTCTCTCCTGGTACTTCCTCACACAAGTCTCCTTCCCAAGCTCACTTACTCTCACCACTTTCTTCACCCCAACTTTCTCTCTTCTTTTCTGAAAACCTCTACAAATCTTCACCTTCGCCTCCACAAGATAATGATCAGACATCCCTCCAGTTGCACCTCTCAGCACATTAACATCCAAAAATCTCTTTCGCGCACCTATCAATTAACACTTAATCCAATAACACTCTCTGGCCATCTGTCCTACTTACATACGTATACTTATGTATATCTCTCTTTTTAAACCAGGTATTCCCAATCACCAGTCCTTTTTCAGCACATAAATCTACAAGCTCTTCTCCATTTCCATTTACAACACTGAACACCCATTGCAGACCAATTATTCCCTGAGCTTGCCACATTATTCACCTTTGCATTCAAATCACCCATTACTATAACCCGGTCTCGTGCATCAAAACCACTAACACACTCACTCAGCTGCTCCCAAAACTCTTGCCTCTCATGATCTTTCTTCTCATGCCCTGGTGCATATATATATATATATATATATATATCTTTTCTTTCTTTCATACTATTCGCCATTTCCCGCGTTAACGAGGTAGCGTAAAGAACAGAGGACTGGCCCTTTGAGGGAATATCTTCACCTGGCCCCCTTCTCTGTTCCTTCTTTTTGAAAATTAAAAAAAAAAGAAAAAATAAACGAGAGGGAAGGATTTCTAGCCCCCCGCTCCCTTCCCTTTTCGTCGCCTTCTACGACACGCAGGGAATACGTGAGAAGTATTCTTTCTCCCCTATCCCCAGGGATGATATATATATATATATATATATATATTATACCTTCCAAAAGGCATTTCTATCAACCCTATCATGAGCTCTCCCGAAATCCATAAATGCCATATGCGAATTCTTCTCTTTTTCTGAGCATCTTTTTTCAGTGCAAGGATCTGATTCACACTATCATCTTCCACCCCTGAACCCACATTGTTCTTCAGTTTGATGCTCTGTGCATACCACGACGTTCTTGATTACCACTCTCTCCTACAACTTAGCAGGTAACACTCAGCTAAAATAACTTTGTAATTCAAACAATCATCTTATCCCCATTTCCTTTATACAATGACATTATACATGCATTCTGCTAATTTTCATGTACCTCATCTTGATCTATCCATCCATACACTTGAGATCCTAACCAACCAGTCAACAACACAATCACTACCTTTTTCCAGAAATTCAGTTGCAATACCATCCATTTTACCTGCCTTGCCACATTTCATCTTAGGCAAGGCTTTCAACACCTCTTCTCTCTTTGATAAAACATGCCTTGATTTCCTTATGTACGTCCGACCCAGACACCCCTCATCTGCCACCCTATCATTAATCACATTAAGAAACTTCAAAATAATTTTTCCAACTCTTCAAAAATGTTCCCATTTGTTCTCTTGTTTTTCTTACACTATTAACCTCCTTTTAAAAACATAATTTTCTCTGAAATTAACTGATACTCACCTACCTCAGCCCTCATTTGCCTTCTTTTTCAGACCTCTTGCCAGTTCCTCTTACACATCTCCCAGTCATTTACATTTCTTCCCTGTGAGTACCATCCAGATTTCATCTTTTGTTTCACAAGCAATTTTACTTCGTCATCCCACCACTCACTACCCTTAATAATCTGTGCAAGTCACATTTTTCATGGCACACGCTTCTCTTGAACATGACCACCGCCTCCCTAAATACCTCCCATTAGTCACCAACTCCTCTAGGTTCGTTTACTCCCAGCTTTAGCAATCCAGGCACTTAGACAAGCAGCCAGGGGAAATCACAGATATGTTTATGGGCCCTGGTTGTGGATAGGGGGACGTGGTTTCGGTGCATTATACAGGACATATAAGAAATGGGAGTGAATGAGAGGTTTTTGCGTCTGTTACCGGCACTACCTTGCTAACGCGGGAAACGGCGAACAAGTATGGTTATATCTGTCTATGTATCTATCTGTTTGTTTTTATGTGTGATTTTTAAATGTTTGTAGGAAGGAATAATATTCTAGTTTTACAACAGAAATATTTACTGATGAACAGGAAATACCAACACAGAATACATGGTAGAAGTGAGTCAAGCCAGGCTGCAGACCGACGTTCATCACATAAAGTGAATGAGTCTAGCCAGGCTAGTGACTGACGCTCATCACATAATACCAGTGAGTCTAGCTGGACTAGTGGTTGACAGTTACGTTTACGGCTGGTATGGTTACCCAGCTTTATTATTATATGTGAGGTGAGGCAACAGAGGGCAATGAACTATCGGAGGTGCAAGTTTATGATGTGAAGGTGAAAAGTCAAAGTTCACAAGGAGGACTGATGCCTACGAAGAAAGCACTACAGTAGCCCCTTGAGTCAGCGTCCTGGTAGGGTATATCAAGGCGCTAGTGAAATGAGCTTGTGTGTCTAAAGGCCAAGTTAGAGCTTGATTTCCTTTTGTGGTGTCCGAGTATATAAAAGGCAGCGAGGTCAGGTCTGTTTGGGGTAGCTATTTCCAAAGGGAATTAAAGACGTCGAGGCTGAATATTACAAGCTCTGACCTTTCTTCATGCTGTTGGACTGAGGTTAAGTCCGTAAGAGCAGCGCCTCTCGTGGAAATACTCAAGTCATCTATGTAACTGAATAATCACAGTGGCAATTTCTGAAGTGTCACCGCCAAACATTGAGCATGGGTGTCAGCGATAAATATTGCATGTGCTGCCGTAGGTTGGGCCACTAAACACATTTTTCCGGGGATTATAATTCAGGTGAGGTTACACGCTGTAATCTGTCATCCAATCAAGACGTCGTCAGGCAAATAACACTGTGATGCGACAGTGGTTCCCTATAATAGCTTTATGGATAATCATCTCAAACTGTCAGTATATCTTATGGATTATACTGTATTATGGATCAGATCATAACTAATTTTTTCTCTCGTCAGAGACGAAGGTAACAATCATATTTTGTAAAATATATTTTAGACATGTTTTGTATTCATGTTTGATGGATATTTTTCGATGGAATAGTTTAGTTTACATTGCATCATCGTTATTATGAGGTTAGTTTGCATTACATTATCGGTATCATGAGGTTAGTTTACAATATATCATTGGTATCATGAGGTTAGGTTACATTGCAAGTCGGTATTATGAGGAAGTTTACATTGCAGTCACTGGTATTATAAAGATTTAAACTTAAGTCTATATCGTACCTCGAACCAAGGCAAGCCTCGAATTCTTACACAAGTGTTTTAATTTCAATGTCCGTTATCTAACTCCATTTCTAATCCTAATTATGATGTGGCTTGGCCAATACCGTCGCACATCCTTATGCATCTGTTTAGTAATCCAGTCGTAAGTACTTGAGTCTATGCTGAATAATCAAATATAATCATGATATTACATGTCCTCAATCAAAAAATACAATAATAGAACGTAATACAAAATTCATCCAAATCGGCAAGTCTTTCATGACGTACAAAAACCATTGGTTTTCGGAGTTGTCCATCTCGCTGGTGTTCAGGCTATATCATCTTCCACCATAAAACACCTTTGATCTTGTTATTCACTTCTTATGTCCTTACGTGATCCCCAGCAATTGTACCCTTTGGATCCCTTGGCCTGATTGGCTGCTTTTTAACAGACAAATGACCACTGATGAATTTATGGGAAAGTTTCGGATTTCCTCCTGCCTTGTCAACAAGATTGAATGGTGGATATGCTGAATGATAGATGCGCTGACTATCTTTGCGATTTCTTTGTGTTTTGCCGTTCTAAAACTCGTATACACCTCTATATTTTGTCTTTATTCCTGTGTATGCAATACACACACTCACACACACCGTCATGAGCCAGGTACCCCATTACAGACCAACCCAATGTATGTCTGCCGAACCCAAGATTCGTACCCATGCTGGTCTGGTCCAACCTGAAGCTTTCTCGTACTAGCCAGTGGTCAACAACGATAGGCACTCCACCACTTTGGCTCTTGTGCTGATTGATGAATGCGGTGATTGTGTGCTGGATGGTGAATGCTCAGACTTTGTGTGCTGGATGATGGTTGCACTAACCGTATATATTTTCTATTTTTTGCTGAACTGTGAATACTCTGACTTTACTGTATGGTGGATTCGCTGACTGTGTATTGGATGCGTTGTCAATGTGTAATGCATGATGAATACAATATGTGTGTATGCTGGATACTATATACGCTGACTCTGTTTGAGTGCTGGTTGATCGATTCGCTGATGGAGGTGAGTGCTAGTACAATAACAACATGAACTTTAAAGCTGTAAAGTGTAAACTGTATCGTCTGCTGTGGCATGTCTATTGTCTACGGTTGTCCTGTTAAGCATGGTTAAAGGTATTATCATGCGTGATATATGGTGTAAAAAAAACCGGCAGGCTGGACTGTCAGATGAATTTGGTAATATGAAGGGATGAGGTAGCGTAATCAAGCAGTAATTTGCATTAAATCATACAGTTACGACGTGATTATTTGCCAAGAGGTGGATCAAATGATATGAGGCCGATAATGGCAACTTTTCCTTATGCCACTTCAACGCTGATTGTGGTAAAGTTTCAGTGTAGTTGCATCACCGTAAAATATATGGATTTGGAAGAAACGTAGGTTTATGAGTTTGAGTTTTGGGAAAATATATAAACTTATTGGTCCAGAAAACGGACACCATTTTGACAGATGATAAAAGATTACGAAATTGGTGCCAACTGATTCTTTACAATGTTAGAGTTGAAAAAGAGTGTAGAATTTTAGATGTATCCCTTATAACTCCAATTTTGATTTTTTTTTAAAAGCGTACAGGGCTTTGAAGTAGAGGGGAAATTGTGGTTTATAAACACTCAAAACATAAAAGACAGAGTAAGTGATGCATTCATAACACTTTTATTGAAATGTTGCATATAGCAACTGTAGAGAAGGGATGCCTTTGGTGTCCCGGCATCATTTAATACTCTCCACATTTGTCATGCAAGGACATAAAAATCAACCATGCTATGGATGCCTAGTAAAATCAGTCCATGCTATGGATGCCTAGTAAAGCAATTTCACGTTTGACCTCTATAGAGCTTCATTCAGTTTATATGTCAAGTTATAAAACGAATGAAGGTGTAATAAGCAAAAAACTTGACTGTAAATCTATATTTGTTTCATTATTTTTTGCATTCCAATGAATGGTCATAGGCCATAATGTTTAAATAAAACCTGATCCAAGTTTTACAGTTTTTTGGGTAAGTTCAGAAGTCTACTTAAAGTTTGAGATAGAGTTCATACTTATGAAATCTGTCTCACACAGGCTGAGATTCCTGTATCTCTGTAATGAGTACCTGAACTCACTATTTACAATCTCTTCCAAAAGAGAAAACATGGCAGAGATGAGTGGTGTCTGTACATTGTACACGACCTTATCTATAGCCCATGCCTCACAGCCATATAACATTGTTGGAACCACTATTCCTTCAAACCTACCCAATTTTTCTCTCCAAGAGAATGATCTTGGCTTCCACACATTCTTCAATGCTTCCAGAACCTTCGCTGCCCTCCCCTACCCTGTGACTCACTTCTGCTTCCATGGTTCCATCTGCTGCGAAGTCCACTCCCAGATACCTAAAACACTTCACTTCCTTCAGTTTTTCTTCATTCAAACATAACCCCCAATTAACATGTCCCTCAACCCTAATGAACCTAATAACTTTGCTTTTATTCACATTTACTCTCAAATTCGTATTTCACACTTTACCAAACTGTCACCTACTTCTGCAGTTTCTCGCCTGAATCAGCTACCAGCACTGTATCGTCAGTGAACAACAACTGACTCACTTCCGAAGCCCTCTCATCCACAACAGACTGCATACTTGTCCCTCTCTCAAAAACTATTGCATTCACCTTCCTATATATATATATATAGTGAGTATTTTGAAGGTTTGTTGAATGTGTTTGATGATAGAGTGGCAGATATAGGGTGTTTGGGTTGAGGTGGTGTGCAAAGTGAGAGGGTTAGGGAAAATGATTTGGTAAACAGAGAAGAGGTAGTAAAAGCTTTGCGGAAGATGAAAGCCGGCAAGGCAGCAGGTTTGGATGGTATTGCAGTGGAATTTATTAAAAAAGGGGGTGACTGTATTGTTGACTGGTTGGTAAGGTTATTTAATGTATGTATGACTCATGGTGAGGTGCCTGAGGATTGGCGGAATGCGTGCATAGTGCCATTGTACAAAGGCAAAGGGGATAAGAGTGAGTGCTCAAATTACAGAGGTATAAGTTTGTTGAGTATTCCTGGTAAATTATATGGGAGGGTATTGATTGAGAGGGTGAAGGCATGTACAGAGCATCAGATTGGGGAAGAGCAGTGTGGTTTCAGAAGTGGTAGAGGATGTGTGGATCAGGTGTTTGCTTTGAAGAATGTATGTGAGAAATACTTAGAAAAGCAAATGGATTTGTATGTAGCATTTATGGATCTGGAGAAGGCATATGATAGAGTTGATAGAGATGCTCTGTGGAAGGTATTAAGAATATATGGTGTGGGAGGAAAGTTGTTAGAAGCAGTGAAAAGTTTTTATCGAGGATGTAAGGCATGTGTACGTGTAGGAAGAGAGGAAAGTGATTGGTTCTCAGTGAATGTAGGTTTGCGGCAGGGGTGTGTGATGTCTCCATGGTTGTTTGATTTGTTTATGGATGGGGTTGTTAGGGAGGTAAATGCAAGAGTTTTGGAAAGAGGGGCAAGTATGAAGTCTGTTGGGGATGAGAGAGCTTGGGAAGTGAGTCAGTTGTTGTTTGCTGATGATACAGCGCTGGTGGCTGATTCATGTGAGAAACTGCAGAAGCTGGTGACTGAGTTTGGAAAAGTGTGTGGAAGAAGAAAGTTAAGAGTAAATGTGAATAAGAGCAAGGTTATTAGGTACAGTAGGGTTGAGGGTCAAGTCAATTGGGAGGTGAGTTTGAATGGAGAAAAACTGGAGGAAGTGAAGTGTTTTAGATATCTGGGAGTGGATCTGGCAGCGGATGGAACCATGGAAGCGGAAGTGGATCATAGGGTGGGGGAGGGGGCGAAAATCCTGGGGGCCTTGAAGAATGTGTGGAAGTCGAGAACATTATCTCGGAAAGCAAAAATGGGTATGTTTGAAGGAATAGTGGTTCCAACAATGTTGTATGGTTGCGAGGCGTGGGCTATGGATAGAGTTGTGCGCAGGAGGATGGATGTGCTGGAAATGAGATGTTTGAGGACAATGTGTGGTGTGAGGTGGTTTGATCGAGTGAGTAACGTAAGGGTAAGAGAGATGTGTGGAAATAAAAAGAGCGTGGTTGAGAGAGCAGAAGAGGGTGTTTTGAAGTGGTTTGGGCACATGGAGAGGATGAGTGAGGAAAGATTGACCAAGAGGATATATGTGTCGGAGGTGGAGGGAACAAGGAGAAGAGGGAGACCAAATTGGAGGTGGAAAGATGGAGTGAAAAAGATTTTGTGTGATCGGGGCCTGAACATGCAGGAGGGTGAAAGGAGGGCAAGGAATAGAGTGAATTGGAGCGATGTGGTATACCGGGGTTGACGTGCTGTCAGTGGATTGAAGCAGGGCATGTGAAGCGTCTGGGGTAAACCATGGAAAGCTGTGTAGGTATGTATATTTGCGTGTGTGGACGTATGTATATACATGTGTATGGGGGGGGGGTTGGGCCATTGCTTTCGTCTGTTTCCTTGCGCTACCTCGCAAACGCGGGAGACAGCGACAAAGTATAATAAAAAAAATAATAAAAATATATATATATATATATATATATATATATATATATATATATATATATAGGGAATTTTTATCGAGGATGTAAGGCATGTGTACGTGTAGGAAGAGAGGAAAAATGATTGGTTCTCAGTGAATGTAGGTTTGCGGCAGGGGTGTGTGATGTCTCCATGGTTGTTTGATTTGTTTAGGATGGGGTTGTTAGGGAGGTGAATGCAAGAGTTTTGGAAAGAGGGGCAAGTATGAAGTCTGTTGTGGATGAGAGAGCTTGGGAAGTGAGTCAGTTGTTGTTCGCTGATGATGCAGCGCTGGTGGCTGATTCATGTGAGAAACTGCAGAAGCTGATGACTGAGTTTGGTAAAGTGTGTGAAAGAAGAAAGTTAAGAGTAAATGTGAATAAGAGCAAGGTTATTAGGTACAGTAGGGTTGAGGGTCAAGTCAATTGGGAGGTAAGTTTGAATGGAGAAAAACTGGAGGAAGTAAAGTGTTTTAGATATCTAGGAATGGATCTGGCAGCGGATGGAACCATGGAAGCGGAAGTGGATCATAGGGTGGGGCAGGGGGCGAAAATCCTGGGAGCCTTGAAGATTGTGTGGAAGTCGTGAACATTATCTCGGAAAGCAAAAATGGGTATGTTTGAAGGAATAGTGGTTCCAACAATTTTGCATGGTTGCAAGGCGTGGGCTATGGATAGAGTTGTGCGCAGGAGGGTGGATGTGCAGGAAATGAGATGTTTGAGGACAATGTGTGGTGTGAGGTGGTTTGATCGAGTAAGTAACGTAAGGGTAAGAGAGATGTGTGGAAATAAAAAGAGCGTGGTTGAGAGAGCAGAAGAGGGTGTTTTGAAATGGTTTGGGCACATGGAGAGAATGAGTGAGGAAAGATTGACCAAGAGGATATATGTGTCGGAGGTGGAGGGAACGAGGAGAAGTGGGAGACCAAATTGGAGGTGGAAAGATGGAGTGAAAAAGATTTTGTGTGATCGGGGCCTGAACATGCAGGAGGGTGAAAGGAGGGCAAGGAATAGAGTGAATTGGATCGAATTGGTATACCGGGGTTGACGTGCTGTCAGTGGATTGAAGCAGGGCATGTGAAGCGTCTGGGGTAAACCATGGAAAGCTGTGTAGGTATGTATATTTGTGTGTGTGGACGTGTATGTATATACATGTGTATGGGGTTGGGTTGGGCCATTTCCTTTGTCTGTTTCCTTGCGCTACCTCGCAAACGCGGGAGACAGCGACAAAGCAAAAAAAAATATATATATATATATATATATATATATATATATATATATATATATATATATATATATATATATATATATATTTTTTTTTTTTTTTTTGCTTTGTCGCTGTCTCCCGCGTTTGCGAGGTAGCGCAATGAAACAGACGAAAGAAATGGCCCAACCCACCCCCATACACATGTATATACATACGTCCACACACGCAAATATACATACCTACCCAGCTTTCCATGGTTTACCCCAGATGCTTCACATGACTTGATTCAATCCACTGACAGCACGTCAACCCCGGTATACCACATCGCTCTAATTCACTCTATTCCTTGCCCTCCTTTCACCCTCCTGCATGTTCAGGCCCCGATCACACAAAATCTTTTTCACTCCATCTTTCCACCTCCAATTTGGTCTCCCTCTTCTCCTCGTTCCCTCCACCTCCGACACGTATATCCTCTTGGTCAATCTTTCCTCACTCATTCTCTCCATGTGACCAAACCATTTCAAAACACCCTCTTCTGCTCTCTCAACCACGCTCTTTTTATTTCCACACATCTCTCTTACCCTTACGTTACTTACTCGATCAAACCACCTCACACCACACATTGTCCTCAAACATCTCATTTCCAGCAAATCCATCCTCCTGCGTACAACTCTATCCATAGTCCACGCCTCGCAACCATACAACATTGTTGGAACCACTATTCCTTCAAACATACCCATTTTTGCTTTCCGAGATAATGTTCTCGACTTCCACACATTCTTCAAGGCTCCCAGAATTTTCGCCCCCTGCCCCACCCTATGATCCACTTCCGCTTCTATGGTTCCATCCGCTGCCAGATCCACTCCCAGATATCTAAAACACTTCACTTCCTCCAGTTTTTCTCCATTCAAACTCACCTCCCAATTGACTTGACCCTCAACCCTACTGTACCTAATAACCTTGCTCTTATTCACATTTACTCTTAACTTTCTTCTTTCACACACTTTACCAAACTCAGTCACCAGCTTCTGCAGTTTCTCACATGAATCAGCCACCAGCGCTGTATCATCAGCGAACAACAACTGACTCACTTCCCAAGCTCTCTCATCCCCAACAGACTTCATACTTGCCCCTCTTTCCAAAACTCTTGCATTCACCTCCCTAACAACCCCATCCATAAACAAATTAAACAACCATGGAGACATCACACACCCCTGCCGCAAACCTACATTCACTGAGAACCAATCACTTTCCTCTCTTCCTACACGTACACATGTCTTACATCCTCGATAAAAACTTTTCACTGCTTCTAACAACTTGCCTCCCACACCATATATTCTTAATACCTTCCACAGAGCATCTCTATCAACTCTATCATATGCCTTCTCCAGATCCATAAATGCTACATACAAATCCATTTGCTTTTCTAAGTATTTCTCACATACATTCTTCAAAGCAAACACCTGATCCACACATCCTCTACCACTTCTGAAACCACACTGCTCTTCCCCAATCTGATGCTCTGTACATGCCTTCACCCTCTCAATCAATACCCTCCCATATAATTTGCCAGGAATACTCAACAAACTTATACCTCTGTAATTTGAGCACTCACTCTTATCCCCTTTGCCTTTGTACAATGGCACTATATATATATGATTATTGGTGCATATGCACCTGGGCATGAGAAGAAAGATCATGAGAGGCAAGTGTTTTGGGAGCAGCTGAATGAGTGTGTTAGTGGTTTTGATGCACGAGACCGGGTTATAGTGATGGGTGATTTGAATGCAAAGGTGAGTAATGTGGCAGTTGAGGGAATAATTGGTATACATGGGGTGTTCAGTGTTGTAAATGGAAATGGTGAAGAGCTTGTAGATTTATGTGCTGAAAAAGGGCTGGTGATTGGAAATACCTGGTTTAAAAAGCGAGATATACGTAAGTATACGTATGTAAGTAGGAGAGATGGCCAGAGAGCGTTATTGGATTACGTGTTAATTGACAGGCGCGCGAAAGAGAGACTTTTGGATGTTAATGTGCTGAGAGGTGCAACTGGAGGGATGTCTGATCATTATCTTGTGGAGGCTAGGGTGAAGATTTGTATGGGTTTTCAGAAAAGAAGAGTGAATGTTGGGGTGAAGAGGGTGGTGAGAGTAAGTGAGCTTGGGAAGGAGACTTGTGTGAGGAAGTACCAGGAGAGACTGAGTACAGAATGGAAAAAGGTGAGAACACTGGAAGGAAGGGGAGTGGGGGAGGAATGGGATGTATTTAGGGAATCAGTGATGGATTGCGCAAAAGATGCTTGTGGCATGAGAAGAGTGGGAGGTGGGTTGATTAGAAAGGGTAGTGAGTGGTGGGATGAAGAAGTAAGATTATTAGTGAAAGAGAAGAGAGAGGCATCTGGACGATTTTTGCAGGGAAAAAATGCAATTGAGTGGGAGATGTATAAAAGAAAGAGACAGGAGGTCAAGAGAAAGGTGCAAGAGGTGAAAAAGAGGGCAAATGAGAGTTGGGGTGAGAGAGTATCATTAAATTTTAGGGAGAATAAAAAGATGTTCTGGAAGGAGGTAAATAAAGTGCGTAAGACAAGGGAGCAAATGGGAACTTCAGTCAAGGGCGCAAATGGGGAGGTGATAACAAGTAGTGGTGATGTGAGAAGGAGATGGAGTGAGTATTTTGAAGGTTTGTTGAATGTGTTTGATGATAGAGTGGCAGATATAGGGTGTTTTGGTTGAGGTGGTGTGCAAAGTGAGAGGGCTAGGGAAAATGATTTGGTAAACAGAGAAGAGGTAGTAAAAGCTTTGCGGAAGATGAAAGCCGGCATGGCAGCAGGTTTGGATGGTATTGCAGTGGAATTTATTAAAAAAGGGAGTGACTGTATTATTGACTGGTTGGTAAGGTTATTTAATGTATGTATGACTCATGGTGAGGTGCCTGAGGATTGGCGGAATGCGTGCATAGTGCTCAAATTACAGAGGTATAAGTTTGTTGAGTATTCCTGGTAAATTATATGGGAGGGTATTGATTGAGAGGGTGAAGGCATGTACAGAGCACCAGATTGGGGAAGAGCAGTGTGGTTTCAGAAGTGGTAGAGGATGTGTGGATCAGGTGTTTGCTTTGAAGAATGTATGTGAGAAATACTTAGAAAAGCAAATGGATTTGTATGTAGCATTTATGGATCTGGAGAAGGCATATGATAGAGTTGATAGAGATGCTCTGTGGAAGGTATTAAGAATATATGGTGTGGGAGGCAAGTTGTTAGAAGCAGTGAAAAGTTTTTATTGAGGATGTAAGGCATGTGTACGTGTAGGAAGAGAGGAAAGTGATTGGTTCTCAGTGAATGTAGGTTTGCGGCAGGGGTGTGTGATGTCTCCATGGTTGTTTAATTTGTTTATGGATGGGGTTGTTAGGGAGGTGAATGCAAGAGTTTTGGAAAGAGGGGCAAGTATGAAGTCTGTTGTGGATGAGAGAGCTCGGGAAGTGAGTCAGTTGTTGTTCGCTGATGATACAGCACTGGTGGCTGATTCATGTGAGAAACTGCAGAAGCTGGTGACTGAGTTTGGTAAAGTGTGTGAAAGAAGAAAGTTAAGAGTAAATGTGAATAAGAGCAAGGTTATTAGGTACAGTAGGGTTGAGGGTCAAGTCAACTGGGAGGTAAGTTTGAAAGGAGAAAAACTGGAGGAAGTAAAGTGTTTTAGATATCTGGGAGTGGATCTGGCAGCGGATGGAACCATGGAAGCGGAAGTGGATCATAGGGTGGGGGAGGGGGCGAAAATCCTGGGAGCCTTGAAGAATGTGTGGAAGTCGAGAACATTATCTCGGAAAGCAAAAATGGGTATGTTTGAAGGAATAGTGGTTCCAACAATGTTGTATGGTTGCGAGGCGTGGGCTATGGATAGAGTTGTGTGCAGGAGGATGGATGTGCTAGAAATGAGATGTTTGAGGACAATGTGTGGTGTGAGGTGGTTTGATTGAGTAAGTAACGTAAGGGTAAGAGAGATGTGTGGAAATAAAAAGAGCGTGGTTGAGAGAGCAGAAGAGGGCATTTTGAAATGGTTTGGGCACATGGAGAGGATGAGTGAGGAAAGATTGACCAAGAGGATATATGTGTCAGAGGTGGAGGGAACGAGGAGAAGCGGGAGACCAAATTGGAGGTGGAAAGATGGAGTGAAAAAGATTTTGTGTGATCGGGGCCTGAACATGCAGGAGGGTGAAAGGCGGGCAAGGAATAGAGTGCATTGGATCGATGTGGTATACCGGGGTTGACGTGCTGTCAGTGGATTGAATCAGGGCATGTGAAGCGACTGGGGTAAACCATGGAAAGTTGTGTAGGTATGTATATTTGCGTGTGTGGACGTATGTATATACATGTGTATGGGGTTAGGTTGGGCCATTTCTTTCGTCTGTTTCCTTGCGCTACCTCGCAAATGCGGGAGACAGCGACAAAGCAAAAAAAAAAAAGAAAAAAAAAATAATAGTGATAATAATAATAATAATATATATATATATATCCGCTTCTATGGTTCCATCCACTGCTGAATCCACTCCCAGATATCTAAAACACTTCACTTCCTCCAGTTTTTCTCCAGTCAAACTTAACTCCCAATAAACTTGTCCCTCAACCCTAATGAACCTAATAATCTTGCTCTTATTCACATTTACTCTCAGCTTTCCTCTTTCACACTCTTTACCAAACTCAGTCACCTACTTCTGCAGTTTCTCACGTGAATCAGCCACCAGCGCTGTATCATCAGCAAACAACAACTGACTTACTTCCCAAGCCTTATCATCCACAACAGACTGCGCACTTGCCCCTCTCTCCAAAACTCTTGCATTCACCTTCCTAACAACTCCATCCATAAACATATTAAACAACCATGGAAGCGGAAGGAAGTCACAGAGTGGGGGAAAGGGTGAAGGTTCTGGGAGCATTGAAGAATGTGTGGAAGGTGAGAATGTTATCTCAGAGAGCAAAAATGGGTATGTTTGTAGGAATAGTGGTTCCAACAATGTTATACGGGTGCGAGGCATGGGCTATAGATAGGGTTGTGCGGAGGAGGGTGGATGTGTTGGAAATGAAATGTTTGAGGACATGTGGTGTGAGGTGGTTTGATCGAGTAAGTAATGAAAGGGTGAGAGAGATGTGTGGTAATAAAAAGAGTGTGGATGAGAGAACAGAAGAGGGTGCACTGAAATGGTTTGGTCACATGGAGAGAATGAGTGAGAAAAGATTGACAAAGAGGATATATGTGTCAGAGGTGGAAGGAACAAGCAGAAGCTGGAGACCAAATTGGAGGTGGAAGGACGGAGTGAAAAAGATTTTAAGCAATCAGGGCCTGAACATACAGGAGGGTGAAAGTCATGGAAGGAATAGAGTGAATTGGAACGATTTGGTGTTCCAGGATCGATGTGCTGTCAGTGGATTGAACCAGGGCATGTGAAGCGTCTGGAGTAAACCATGGAAAGTTCTGTGGGGCCTGGATGTGGAAAGGGAGCTGTGGTTTCGGTGCATTATACATGGCAGCTATAGACTGAGTGTGAATGAATGTGGCCTTTTTTGTCTTTTCCTTGCACTACCTCATGTGTGTGTGGGTGGGAGGGGGTTTTCATTTCATGTGTGGCAGATTGCCGACGGGAATGAAAGAAGGCAGCAAGTAATGAATTATGTACATGTGTGTATATGTATATGTCTGTGTATGTATATATATGTATATGTTGAAATGTATAGGTATGTATATGTGCGTGTGTGGATGTGTATGTATATACATGTGTATGTGGGTGGGTTGGGCCATTCTTTCATTTGTTTCCTTGCGCTGCTTCGCTAATGAGGGAGACAGCGTCAAAGTATAAAAAATAAATAAATATATAATGATATGTATTCATGAGTGCTGTTTCCTGGGTTAGTGAGTTAGCATTAGGAAGAACAGATGAAGAGAGGCTGTCATGCACTGTGCACCGAAACCACAGTCCCCTATCCACAAACAGGTCCCACAGACCTTTCCATGGTTTGCCCCAATCTTTTCACTTGACCAAGTTCTGTCCGTGGACAGCATGTTGACCCCTGTATACTACATTGTTCCAGTTCACTCTATCTCGTGTACACCTTTCCCCCTCCTCCATATTCAGGTCCCAGTCATTCAAAACTAAGTGTCTTACACATCAGTCTGAAGCGTTTATTGCTGAAAATAGCAAATGAAGGCCTAAAGGGCTTTATGATATGTTAAATGTAAGAGATTCATAACCTAATCATATGGCAAAGATTTTGAATGATTATTTTGATCCTATATTTACAATTGAAGATACTAATCATGTCTGAATTCCAGTTCCATTGCTAAGAAGGGAAAACATATTGCAATGTATTGACATAAATGATGTAGATATGTTATCAGTGCTAAGTGGAACAAAAGTAAATAAAATGGCTGACCAGGCTCAGCTTTATCTGAGGAAAGATTGAAGAGGCAAAAACCTATGACTTCTCATTCCATGATGTTACTTGATAAGGGAATTGTTCCATAGGAATGGAAGTTTGCCAGTGTAACACCAATATTCGAAAAAGGTGATATAAATAGCTGCCGAGAAATTATTATTCACTTAGCTTAACATCTATAGTTGGTAAACTTATGAAAGCTATCATTTGGGGTAAAATTGTAAAGCATTTAGAGAACCACCACTTGATATCTAATTCTCAGCATGGTTTTTGATGAAATGTTCTTGCATGGGAAATCTGATTACAGTAAATCAGTTGATGTGATCTCGTTAGATTTTCTAAAAGTATTTGATAAATTCTACATCAAAGGCCAATAACAAAAGTTAAGTCACGTAGTATGGATGGGGTTGTACAATAGGGTTGGGATATAGCATGATAGGTACCAAAAGGTTTGCGCAGTATCAAATCATGCTATATTGTTACATTAATTTCCATGTAAACAAGAGGTTACAGAGTAAAAAAATCACGAATATGCTCAGAACATTATTTTGATGATGGAAATAATGTACCAAATAATACTCAAAATGTTATACAAGCAGGGAAAATAACATACACTATGTACAGAAAATGATAGACAGTTCATATCCACATTTTGTAGAGATCTGGGATAGGATAGATAAGATTTTTCCTATATTCTTTCTGAGTATATTGATAACTATTGATTCATGCATTAGGTATGAATGTACTGAAGAGAACTGTGTAAATAATATTTATAATGAATTAGATCTACCATATCATTCACTATAGATGTATGTTTTGAGCCATTACGCTACACAAGGGTGAATAACAAAAGAACATTACATGAAGATAAATTTACTTTCACTGATAGGTTATCTTCTTCCTTCATTAACTCTTCTTGAATCTCTATGGCCTTATTTTTCATCATTTGCCCAGTCTTAGAAAATTGTCACTCCTGCATTTCATGCACTCATATTTTCAGGTCATCTTCCATCTTCACATGTGTCAGTGTCCTGAGATGCATTGCCATCTTTAAGATAAATGGCTGAGAAAAGGTTGTTCTGTTTCTGGTGCAGATGCTGCTTTCATTAATGCCAAAACAATGAGGTACTGCTGAAGAGCTAGACCCATGCTCAAGGTCAGTCAACGTCTTGAAATTTTCCTTCTAGATAAGGGTTTTCATTACCATTTGGCAAGTTCACATGTAGTAGGAACACTTACTGGTTGCATAGGGAAAGTAGTGGCTAGTTCAAGTTGGCAGACACTTCGAAATATGCAAGTGGCATGCAATGTGTCTTCACTCTTTAAATGCTTGCAGAGAACTGCCGCAGTGGACAGAGTGGCATGCACACCACCTGCACCTCGCTGAGTGTGGCCAGCTGGGCTTGCATTGTATTGTGGTGACTTGTGTTATAATAAAAACTGAGAATAATTTAGGAGCTCATGCTACAAGCTACAAGAAGATAATTATATCAAACTGTGCTGTACCGTGGAACCACTGTACTTCACTGGTTAGGAAGTTGGCTGACTTGCCCAAAAAAAAGAGTAGTAATTAATGATCAACCCACAGAATGGTTAGATGTGAAAAGTGGTGTGCTACAGGTGTGCACACCCTCTTCAGTTCCCACAATTCTCTCTTACCTTAACTTTACTTAGTCAAACAATCCTGCTGACATTACATTTTATCCTCATACATTTCATATCCAATGAATCCACCCCATTCCCTGTCTTGCATTCATGCAACATTGTTGGGGCTGCTATACTTTCAGACTACTCATTTTCACCCTCCCAGATTGTGACCCCTCTATCCACAAATTTTTTTCATGCTCCTAGAACCTTTGCTCCCTCACTATTAATATATTGTCAGAATTTAATGTGCATGTGATGTCTTAGGTTTTATCTTTGTTTTGATAGTATTTGATATTAAGGATCTTATCCCAGAAAATGCTGACATCATAAATTTAAGGTCTAAGCTCTTCATATCATAAGCATTTGATAATGACAAGATCATCCTGGTACATCATAAGCATTTCCTGTAAACTTAATATCTTACTTGTTGGGATACCTCAATATAGGGGGTGTCTTCTGTGCTACCATGGACATTTAATTCTAATGTTTACTCTTTTTTTATATTGGCAGCTGTCTGTGTTCAGCCCAAGAATGTGATTTGTCCCTTCAAACTTTATGGCCAGAGCAGCAGCAACAGTAGAGGCAACTGAAGAACATTAACAACAGTAAGGGCATATACCAACACTAACAACGGAGGCAATATGATAAGCGTTGATTACAGCAGTGAAGGGACATTGGCTTAAAGATGAAATGTTTATGATAAGTAGCAAGTCAAAAGCCTTAGGAAAAGATTTCACTGTTAATAAAAAGGACCATTTTTGATGGCTTAAAGATGAAAGGTTTATGATAAGTAGCAAGTCAAAAGCCTTAGGAAAAGATTTCACTTAATGAAAAGGACCAATTTTGATGTTAAGTGCAATCGCATATTTTGTAATATCAACATTGTTATCATTGGTTGCATATCTATGCCTATGATTGATGACATTAAAGTGTTTAATCCTTTGGTATTGAGATGTCTTTTGCAGATTGTACATTTTTCAAAAATCTTCTCACTCCTTGAAGTTAGTCAGTATTAACATATGCATTGTTAACAAAATCTGCCTGTGCCAAGTTAGCTATCTTTAAAAAGTCATGGCATTAACTCATAAAAGGCTAACCATGTATATAGATGCCAAGATGTAAATACTTCTGTACTTATACCCCTCCCTAAAAGATGATTCTAGGATTGGGTATTTGTGACAGTCGTTCAGTTATTGATATTAGAATGAACCAAACAAATTTGAGCGAGTTGTTGTCAACCATGGTCAAGAGCAGACATAAGTAGCAGACTTGCAGTGTAAGAAAGCAAGGGACCAGTAGAGAAGTCCATGCAAAAACTCTACTGAATTCTATTTGCAATAATGGGAACACAAAATAAGAGGAATACAGATTGTAATCCAGGGTAACTGGCACATCTGGCAGGGTATGCAAGGTTGGAGAGTGTAGTGTTTCATTGTATTGGGGAGAGATGGTTGACCTTGTATGACATTACTGGGAAAGGCAAATGTGACACTAGAAACTGCTACACTCTCCAGCACATGTAGTTTGTGGTCTATCAGTTGACCCAGGGTTACTTGGGATAGTTTAAGTCAAGACAGGTGCTCCACATGCTGATCTTGTCATGCATCTTCCCCACAGCACACCAGCAAATCTTATTAACTCTACCTGTGTCTATACTCACTGAACATCTGAGATTGTCAGAGGCTGCAACTGTGCTGTGGGGTATTGTTATTCTATGTACTGTGTTATGGAGGGCAAACGAATAGCATGTTCACTATGCAACAAAACCTTTTTAAAGAACTCTATGATGAAAAGGCATATGCTCACCCACGTGGAGGAGAAACCTTTCAAGTGTTCACAGTACCAGAAAAGCTTTATTCAACATTGTAACCTTGAGAGATGTGTAAAAGTTCACAGAGATGATAAACAATTTGAATGTTTAATGTGCCAAAAGACCTTTTCCTGGAGGAGTCAATTACTAACGCACATTTCTATTCATACAGGAGAGGAGTCAAATGAATGTTCGCAGTGCCAAAAGACTTTCAGGTGTAGGAGTAATTTATTGAAGCACATGACAGTGCATACAGGAGAGAAGCCATATGAATGTTCACAGTGCCAGAAGACATTCTCGCAGAGGAGTACTCTAGTACGGCACATGACTGTTCATACAGGAGAGAGACCATATGAATGTTCACAGTGCCAAAAGACCTTCTCACAGAGGAGTACTTTATTGAAGCACATGACTGTTCATACTGAAAGGAAACCATTTGAGTGTACACAATGCCAGAAGACCTTCTCCCAGAGGAGTACATTGATGCACCATATGACTATTCATACAGAAGAGAAGCCATATGAATGCTCACAATGCCAAAAGACTTTCTCGTGGAGGAGTAGTTTGGTGGAGCACATGACTATTCATACAGGAGAGAAGAGAGAAAAGCCATATGAATGTTCACGATGCCAAAAGACATTCTGCCGGAGGAGTGCTTTAGCACAGCACATGACTGTTCATACTGGAGAAAAGCCCCATGAATGTTCACAGTGCCAGAAGACCTTCTCCCAGAGGAGTAATTTAGTGAAACACATGACTGTTCATACAGGAGAGAAACCATATGAATGTTCACAGTGTCAGAAGACCTTCTCCCAGAGAAGTACTCTAGTGCAGCACATGAGTGTTCATTCAGAAGAGAGGCCATTTGAATGTTCACAGTGCCAAAAGACTTTCTCCCAGAGGAGTACTCTAGTGCAGCACATGACTGTTCATACAAAAGAGAAACCATATGGATGTTCACAGTGCCAAAAGGCATTCTCATGGAAAAAGAGTTTGGTACATCACATGAGTGTTCATGCAAGAAAGAAACCATATGAATGTTCACAGTGTCAAATAAGCTTCTCCCAAAGGAGTTATTTAGTGCAGCACATGGAACTTCACAAACAAGAAAAGTCTTTAACAAGTGCTCACTCTGTTGAAGACTTCCACAACAAGACTGGTCAGAGAAGCCAAAAAACTTGTGAGGCCCATTTAACATCTCACTCGATGGTAGAGAAGTCCGATGGTTTTGAGGGAGAGAATCATGGAGTTAGAACTGATGCAGAACACACCAAAATTGTCTCCGAGTCATCTGTAAAAGCTGAGATGGATGACATGGTCATTATTAAGGAAGAGGTTTGAGCATCATTAAGTTAATAGTTGTGCTGAACATAAAAATCTTCCTTTCACTAGTTAGTATAGATATAGTGACTGCAACAGAACAGCATTCTTTGATTCCTTAAAGAGACTAACAGCAACTTATATAACACCATAAACCTGGCTGTGTATCCCCTGAAAAAAAGAAGTTATTTGTGATGTGTTTAGGGAGAACACTTTGTCACTTCCATTATTTCCTTGTGGTGGTTACGTTGGTAATAAGTTTTTTTGTGTAATATCAGTATCCATGTATATTTCATATACAGACTCATCTTGCAGGAAGGGAATTCCTATATCTGGAATGATTTTGATAATTCATTTCTTATTTATTCACTTACCACAATTTTTACTCATAAGATAGATGTGAGTATAAAGTCAGTGTTGAAAGAGCCAGCTTCATTAGGTGTAGGTTATTCGTAAAATTTTTAGTAATGCAGGCTAGTCCATTAAGATAAAAGAAAATAAGCTCTGTTACACACTATGTACATCACATTTAACAAGAAGTGCTTTAAAATGGTGCTTATCTTTCAGGTTTATGTTATGGCATGCCATTGGTGTGAGTTTCTGTACTTTGTTTTGATTTTCTCGTTCAACCTGTTTCAGTTGGTCAAATAGATCTATTTCTCTAAAAAGATATATATCAGATTGATGAATAAAAGCAATTTCCTCTCTGTAACTGGGTTGCATGTCATTAAAACCACTTTATGACGTTATGACTATATAACATAATAACAGGAGACTGGAATAGGCCTTTTGGCCCTTTTAAGTCAGTTCTTGCTAACACCTAGTTGGTATTCCTAATGTGTATATCCAGCCTATGTTTGATATTTTGTAGGGTCTTTGTACCAATGATACTACATTGCAACTTAATCTGCTTGTCTGCAAATCTATATCAAAACCAGTACTTCATAATTTCTTTCTGTTATCTAATTTTTTCTTTTTTAAAACCATCGTTGCATTCTCCCTCTTGATTACTTAGTTTGAATATCCTAAATATGTCATCTTTTTCAGTCCCTTCATCCATTTCAACAAACTTTGTTCATCATGACTATTTGCCTTTTAAGAGAATATATATTTGATTGAACCAGGGCATGTGAAGCATCTGGGGTAAATCAAGGAAAGTTTTGTGGGGCCTGGATGTGGAAAGGGAGCTGTGGTTTTGATGCATTACGCATGACAGCTAGAGACTGAGTGTGAATGAATGTGGTCTTTGTTGTCTTTTCCCAGCACTACTTTGTGTGCATGTGTGGGGAGGGGGGTACCATTTCATGTTTGGCAGGGTGGTGTTGGGAATGGATGAAGGCAGCATGTATGAATATGTATTATCATTTTTTTTATCATTATACTCTGTCGCTGTCTCCCACGTTAGCAAGGTAGCACAATGAAACAGATGAAAGAATGGCCCCACCCACCCACATACACATTTATATACATACACGTCCACACACGCACATATACATACCTATACATCTCAACGTATACATATGTGTACACACGCAGACATATACATATATACACATGAACATAATTCATACTGTCTGCCCTTATTCATTCCCGTCGCCACCCTGTCACACATGAAATGACAACCCCCTCCCCCCACATGTGCGTAAGGTAGCACTAGAAAAAGACCATAAAGGCCACATTCGTTCACAATCAGTCTCTAGCTGTCATGTATAATGCACCGAAACCACAGCTCCCTTTCCACATCCACGCCCCACAGAACTTTCCATGGTTTACCCCAGACGCTTCACATGCCCTGGTTCAATCCATTGACAGCACGTCGACCCCGGTATACCACATCATTCCAATTCACTCTATTCCTTGCACGCCTTTCACCCTCCTGCATGTTCAGGCCCCGATCACTCAAAATTTTTTTCACTCCATCTTTCCACCTCCAGTTTGGTCTCCTACTTCTCATTCCCTCCAGCTCTGACACATATATCCTCTTTGTCAATCTTTCCTAGCTCATTCTCTCCAGATCATTTCAAAACACCCTCTTCTGCTTTCTCAACCACACTCTTTTTATTACCACACATCTCACCCTTTCATTACTTACTCTATCAAACCACCTCACACCACATATTGTCCTCAAACATCTCATTTCCAGCACATCCACCCTTCTCTGCACAACTCTATCTATAGCCCACGCCTCGCAACAATATAACATTGTCAGAACCACTATTCCTTCAAACTTACCCCTTTTTTGCTTTCCAAGATAACGTTCTCACCTTCCACACATTTTTCAACATTCCCAGAACTTTCGCCCCCTCCCCTAATGACCCTAATGACTCACTTCTGCTTCCACGGTTCCATCCGCTGCCAAATCTACTCCCAGATATCTAAAACACTTCACTTCCTCCAGTTTTTCTCTGTTCAAACATACCTCCCAACTGACTTGACCCTCAACCCTACTGTACCTAATAACCTTGCTCTTATTCACATTTACTCTCAGCTTTCTTCTTTCACACACTTTACCGAGCTCAGTCACCAGTTTCTGCAGTTTCTCACCCGAATCAGCCACCAGCGCTGCATCATCAGCAAACAACAGCTGACTCACTTCCCCAGCTCTCTCATACATAACAGACTGCATACTTGCCCCTCTCTCCACAGCTCTAGCATTCACCTCCCTAACAACCCCATCCATAAACAGATTAAACAACCATGGAGACATCACGCACCCCTGCCGCAAACCGACATTCACTGAGAATCAGTCACTTTCCTCTCTTCCTACTCGTACACATGCCTTACATCCTCGATAAAAACTTTTCACTGCTTCTAACAACTTGCCTCCCACACCATATATTTTTAATACCTTCCACAGAGCATCTCTGTCAACTCTATGATATGCCTTCTCCAGATCCATAAATGCTACATACAAATCCCTTTGCTTTTCTAAGTATTTCTCACATACATTCTTCAAAGCAAACACGTGATCCACACATCCTCTACCACTTCTGAAACCACACTGCTCTTCCCCAATCTGATGCTCTGTACATGCCTTCACCCTCTCAATCAATACCCTCCCATATAATTCCCCAGGAATACTCAACAAACTTATACCTCTGTAATTTGAGCACTCACCTTTATCCCCTTTGTCTTTGTACAATGGCACTATGCAAGCATTCCGCCAATCCTCAGGCACCTCACCATGAGTCATACATACATTAAATAACCTTACCAACCAGTCAACAACACAGTCACCCCCTTTTTTTAATAAATTCCATTGCAATACCATCCAAACCTGCTGCTTTGCTGGCTTTCATCTTCTGCAGAGCTTTTACTACCTCTTCTCTGTTTACCAAATCATTCTCCCTAACCCTCTCACTTTGCACACCACCTCGACCAAAACACCCCTATATCTGCCGCTCTATCATCAAGCAAATTCAACAAACCTTCAGTATACTCACTCCATCTCCTTCTCACATCACCACTACTTGTTATCACTTCCCCATTAGCCCCTTTCACTGATGTTCCCATTTGTTCCTCGTCTTATGCACTTTATTTACCTCCTTCCAAAACATCTTTTTATTCTCCTTGAACTTTAATGATACTCTCTCACCCCAACTCTCATTTGCCCTCTTTTTCACCTCGTGCACCTTTCTCTTGACCTCCTGCCTCTTTCTTTTATACATCTCCCAGTCATTTGCATTATTTCCCTGCAAAAATTGTCCAAATGCCTCTCTCTTCTCTTTCACTAATAATCTTACTTCTTCATCCCACCACTCACTACCCTTTCTAATCTGCCCACCTCCCACGCTTCTCATGCCACAAGCATCTTTTGCGCAAGCCATCACTGCTTCCCTAAATACATCCCATTCCTCCCCCACTCCCCTTACGTCCTTTGTTCTCACCTTTTTCCATTCTGTACTCAGTCTCTCCTGGTACTTCCTCACACAAGTCTCCTTCCCAAGCTCACTTACTCTCACCACTCTCTTTACCCCAACATTCTCTCTTCTTTTCTGAAAACCTCTACAAATCTTCTCCTTCGCCTTCACAAGATAATGATCAGACATCCCTCCAGTTGCACCTCTCAGCACATTAACATCCAAAAGTCTCTCTTCCACGCGCCTATCAATTAACACATAATCCAATAAAGCTCTCTGGCTGTCTCTCCTACTTACATATGTATACTTATGTATATCTCTCTTTATAAACCAGGTATCCCCAATTACCAGTCCTTTTTCAGCGCACAAATCTACAAGCTCTTCACTATTTCCATTTACAACTCTGAACACCCCATGTACACCAATTATTCCTTCAACTGCCACAATACTCACCTTTGCATTCAAATCACCCATCACTATAACCCGGTATCGTGCATCAAAACTGCTAACACGCTCACTCAGCTGCTCGTAAAACACTTGCCTCATATGATCTTTCTTCTCATTCTCAGGTGCATATATACCAATAATCACCCATCTCTCTCCATCCACTTTCAGTTTTACCCATATCACTCTAGAGTTTAATTTCTTACATTCTATCACATACTCCCACCACTCCTGTTTCAGGAGTAGTGCTACTCCTTCCCTTGCTCTTGTCCTCTCACTAACCCCTGACTTTACTCCTAAGACATTCCCAAACCACTTTTCTCCTTTACCCTTGAGCTTTGTTTCACTCAGAGCCAGAACATCCAGGTTCCTTTCCTCAAATATACTACCTATCTCTCCTTTTTTCTCATCTTGGTTACATCGACACACATTTAGACACCCCAATCTGTGCCTTCGAGGAGGATGTGTGTCTATGTATGTATATGTATGTTTATGTTGAAATGTATAGGTATGTATATGTGCATATATATGCATGTGTAGGCATTTATGTATATACATGTGTACGTGGGGGGTTGAGCCATTCTTTCGTCTGTTTCCTTGCACTCCCTCACTAACGCGGGAGACAGCGACAAAGTATGATAATAGATAAAGAGATATTTCATTTTCTCAATATCTCATCATAGAAAATTGCTTATTGTTCATACAAATTTCTTCAGTCTTCTCTGCATACTTTTAGGGAATCTGTATACATTCTATAGTTCTTTGACCAAAACTGTTTGATATAATTTAGTTGAGGTCACCATAAAGGTAGATAAAGTTGAAGGATGATTTCCAGACGTTTTTCTAACACTTATTAACATCAAAATAAGTCCTTTTTTATGTTCAGTGTGGTACTACTCTATTTTCTAGGTTGTAGTTTTAATATTCATTAATGTTTTATTGATGGACACTCCATTTAGTTGATATTTGATATCCTTTAAGCCTTCTTCTGTTCTCAGTTCTTTACATTTTTTCTTATCCTTATTGTATAACCCAATGACCCCCTTCCCAAAGGTTTTTGCAGCTCCAAGGTTGCACAGCAAACAGTAGCAGGGAGAGGATGGACTCCTTTGATGTTAGAAGTTCCATGACAAGATTGTACTCTAAAGATACACCCTCGCCAGCACTTACCTTTTTCTGTTCCTTCTAATAGGTTGATTGGTCTTTCATTTGTTTAACTTCACATGAAAATATTATTCATTCTAAAGATGATTTACTTAAACTGCTGTTTATTCTTTATCCAAATTTTTCATATTTCCATGCATGAGGGGTTGAGAATTCCTGTTACTCCCAAGATGAAAGATTTACATACAGGTCACAGTCAGCAAAGCATAAATGTTTATAATGATTATTAGTTTATGATGCTGTTTTTTATTGTTTCTGTAACATTACCATCAAGAGGTTTTTTCATAGTTGTTCACCTGAATAAGAAAGGTATTGCCAGGAACAAAGAATAGTTTTTGATTTGCTCTCGTCCCTTCTTTAACTGTTGAGTGTAATCCATTATGAAGTGAGTTTGTTAACTGCTGCTATAAATATCGATAGACTTGGGGGGAATAATGTGGTTTCAGGAGTGGTAGAGGTTTTGTGGATCAGGTTTTTGCTTTGAAGAATATGTGTGAGAAATATTTAGAGAAAGAGAAGGATTTATATGTGGCATTTATGGAGTTAAAGATGGTTTGACAGAGATGGTTTGTAGAAAGTGCTACAAATATATATATATATGTTGTCAGAGAAAAACCACCAGATGCAGTGAGCAGTTTCCCTTGAGAGAGTAAGGTGTGCAAGTAAGTAGGAAGAGAGGAGGATAGGTGGCTTGTAGAAGGTGAAGGTGGGTCTGTGGCAAGGGTATGTGTTAGGGTGGTTAGAGAGGTAAATGTGAAGTTTTTGGAGAGAAGAAGGTAGGTCTCAAGTCTGATGGGAGATGAGTCAGACTCAACTGAGAAACTGCTGAACATGGTGTCTGAGTTTGGGTAAGTGGGTAAGAGGAGGAAGTTAAGAGTTAATGTTATTAAAAATAAAGTTATAAAGTTTAGCAAGAAGGAGAGACTAGTTGGTTGGAGTTTGAATGGAGAAAACCTGCTAGAAACAGGCTGTTTTACATACTTAGGATTGGACATGCTGACAGAGGGAATCATGGGAGTTGAAGTAAGCTACACGAAGAGGGATGAGTGGTTGGGGCACATTAAAAAGTGTATGGAAAGAGAGGTCTCTGTCTGTGAGGGCAAAGATAGGAATTTTTGAGAGTGTGATATGGATGTGAAGCATAAACCTTAGCTATAAAGTATGGAAGAAGGTGGATGTGATGGAAATGAAGTGCCTAATGGTATGCTAGCTGTGGCATTGTGGTATGCTAGCTGTGGTTTCCTTGCTGTCACACAATGATATACTTGCTGTTGAGCTGTGGATTAGGATATTTCTTAGAAGTGTTTGATTTCGATTGCACATGAAGTGTGATCCTAACTGGCATATAAATATTCTTGTATGTACAGTGCATGACTATGATCACTTATGCCCACAGACAGGTTCTGTGAGCATTGAAGAATGTGTGGAAGGCGAGAAGGCAAAAATGGGTATGTTTGAAGGAATAGTGGTTCCAACAATGTTATATGGTTGTGAGGCATGAGCTATAGATAGGGTTGTACGGAGGAGGGCGGATGTGTTGGGAATGAAATGTTTGAGGACATTATGTGGTGTGAGGTGATTTGATCGAGTAAGTAATGAAAGGGTAAGAGAAATGTGTGGTGGTGAAAAGAGTGTAGTGGAAAGAGCAGATGGTGTATTGAAATGGTCTGGTCACATGGAGAGAATGAGTGAGGTGTCAAAGGTGGAAGGAAGGAGAAGTGGGAGACCAAATTGGAGGTGGAAGGATGGAGTGAAAAAGATTTTGAGCAATTGGGGCCTGAACATACAAGAGGGTGAAAGGCATGCAAAGAATAGAGTGAATTGGAACGATGATTCACTTCCGCTTCCATGATTCCATCCGCTGCCAAATCCACTCCCAGATATCTAAAACACTTCTTTTCCTCCAGTTTTTCTCCATTCAAACTTACCTCCCAATTGACTTGTCCCTCAACCTTACTATACCTAATAACCTTGCTCTTATTCACATTTACCCTCAGCATTCTTCTTTCACACACTTTACCAAACTCAGTCACCAGCTTCTGCAGTTTCTCACATGAATCAGCCACCAGCGCTGTATCATCAGCGAACAACAACTGACTCACTTCCCAAGCTCTCTCATCCACAACAGACTGCACACTTGCCCCTCTTTCCAAAACTCGTGCATTCACCTCCCTAACAAACCCATCCATAAACAAATTAAACAATTATGGAGACATCACACACCCCTTCTGAAAACCTACATTCACTGAGAACCAATCACTTTCCTCTCTTCCTACACGTACACATGCCTTACATCCTCGATGAAAACTTTTCACTGCTTCTGACAACTTGCCTCCCACACCATATATTCTTAATACCTTCCACAGAGCATCTCTATCAACTCTATTATATGCCTTCTCCAGATCCATAAATGCTACGTACAAATCCATTTGCTTTTCTAAGTATTTCTCGCATACATTCTTCAGAGCAAACACCTGATCCACACATCCTCTACCACTTATGAAACCACACTGCTCTTCCCCAATCTGATGCTTTGTACATGCCTTCACCCTCTCAGTCAATACCCTCCCATATAATTTCCCGGGAATACTCAACAAACTTATACCTCTGTAGTTTGAGCACTCACTTTTATCCCCTCTGCCTTTGTACAATGGCACTATGCAAATATTCTGCCAATCCTCAGGCACCTCACCATTAGTCATACAGTCATTAAATAACCTTACCAACCAGTCAACAATACAGTCACCCCCTTTTTTAATAAATTCCACTGCAATACCATCCAAACCTCCTGCTTTGCCGGCTTTCATCTTCCGCAAAGCTTTTTACTACCTCTTCTCTGTTTGCCAAATCATTCTCCCTAACCCTCTCACTTTGCACACCACCTCGACCAAAACACCCTATATCTGCCACTCTATCATCAAACACATTCAATAAACCTTCAAAATACTCACTCCATCTCCTTCTTACATCACCACTACTTGTTATCACCTCCCCATTAGCCCCCATGGTGTGAGGTGGTTTGATCGAGTAAGTAATAATAGGGTAAGAGAGGCGTGTGGTAATATAAAGAGTGAGGTTGACAGAGCAGAAGAGGGTGTTTTGAAATGGTTTGATCACATGGAGAGAATGGGTGAGGAAAGATTGACCAAGAGGATATATGTGTCAGAGGTGGAGGGAACGAGGAGAAGTGGGAGACCACATTAGAGGTGGAAAGATGGATTAAACAAGATTTTGAGTGATCGGGGCCTGATCATGCAGGAGGGTGAAAGGCGTGCAAGGAACAGAGAGAATTGGAACGATGTGGTGTACCGGGGTCGACGTGCTGTCAATGGATTGAACCAGGGCATGTGAAGCGTCTGGGGTAAACCATGGAAAGTTCTGTGGGGCCTTAATGTGGAAAGGGAGCTGTGGTTTCGGTGCATTATTACATGACAGCTAGAGACTGAGTGTGAACGAATGTGGCCTTTGTTGTCTTGTTCTAGCGCTGCCTCGCGCACATGCGGGGGGAGGGGGTTGTTTTTTTCATGTGTGGCGGTGTGGTTATGGGAATGAATAAAGGCAGACAGTATGAATTATGTACATGTGTATATATGTATATGTCTGTGTGTATATATATATATATATATATATATATATATATATATATATATATATATATATATATATATATTTATACGTTGAGATATATAGGTATGTATATTTGCGTGTGTGGACGTGTATGTATATACATGTGTATGTGGGTCTTTTGTCTTGTTTCCTTGCTAACGCGGGAGACAGCGACAAAGGAAAATATAAATATAATATATATATATATATATATATATATATATATATATATATATATATATATATATATATATATATATATATATATATATATTGGAATAGGGTCACAATTGAGCGCGTGTTCAAGTATATTCCTATGAATTCACAGGGAAATGAAACACAATAAGTCCCCAAGTGCACTTCCGTGTAATAATCAAATCATCAGGGGAGATATAAGAAATGTATCAGTTGATATACAACGAAGAGACGTAGCTAGTACGCCATTTGTTTATAGTTACGTATCATCATACTCGTACACTTACGGGAATATCATTATGTATATTATACATAAACTGTCTCTTTCGTACACATTGGAAACGTTGCTGTACTTATGTGTAGGATATCTGCATATGTAACATCACACAGACTGACAGGGAGACAGACAGACGGACATGCATGGAATTAAGAACGATGCCGGCGTACAAAATTTTAAAAAGATATATAATAATGTTTTACAGATGAGGCCCCATGGGAGTAGATCACCCCATCCCTCCGGTACTGTACCAGTTACCAATTACACGAAGCAAATGCGTAAGGCAAGTTTCACACACACACACACATAGAGGGCAGAGAAAGCCTGGCTCTCGCGGGTCCCGGATGGGATAACAAGCCCAACCCCCTAGGCCCAGTGCTTAGGTCCCTCACCATCGCCGTGCCGCCTCAGTGAATAGGGCCCGCACCTCCTGTGTTGTAAGCAGGTTTAATCTCAAATAACAAAAAAGGGCATCGTGGGTATCGGGATAGTTAATGACGGTGGTGCAGTGTACCAAGGGCCTCTGAGATGGGAATGCACGGGGTACATCGTACCCGGGCTCGGGGTCCAAAAGGGGCCCCGGGAATTTCCTGATATCTCAGAAAATGTAGAAAATCTACAAAGTCCCCAATCCACCCCACTCTCATTTCACACACCCTTTTGGCCTTACAGTTCGTGGATTAAAACCGTTGTGGATAAGAACAGGATGACTTATGGAGAAGGGAAGGGGGCCCGAAAGAAACTTTGTATTACAGTGGCTGTCAAAGTCTCCTCTATGGCCCAGGTTGTCTTACATACTAATGGATAGTTGGCATTCATTCCACAAACGCTCTCTATTTTACACACTCATTCGACAATATGTAACGCACACGTCTCATCATTATTAAAAAATTTTCCTGTGGTGATCGCTGCTCCGAGCGCGCAGGCTGGACCCCGGACAGTGTTTATCTCAAACACAGTTTGCTACCTGTATAAGTAATGTGATATACTTCCTCAATACAAAAAATTAAATCTTCTTGTTGATTTTAAAAGTCTTTTGAGACGGTTATCTTGCATATGGATCCAGTAATGAGTTTACAATTAAGACATTTATCTTTATTATCTTGCTATTGGCTCACCCTCCGTGTCAAGAATTCATTCATCGTCAACACGTTACATCATCTTTATTGTGTTGATGAAAGGTTATCTATCTAATTCTTTTAAACATTTTGAATTGTTCAAGTTTTGTACAACTGTCCTTCACATAACTGCCATATTTTATTTCCTATTTCGTGAAAAAGTGGAGACAAACTCACACATTTCTATAGTGGAAATGTATGTAACGACTGACGTGTGTCTGGAACAATCGTTGTCGTACAGCAAATGTAAACAAACCATTCTGTCCGATGATTGGTGCAGCTTGACCAATGACAGAGGGCCGAGGCTTGCGGCCCATTTGTTAGTGTGTCACCTAAACACCAGATAGATATCGTCGGCGGAAGTGTATGGTTGTAATGTGCGTTGATCTATTCATAAATCGTGATACCAGGTGATATGCTTCACGAACTGCGATGTGTAAACTTCTGTACATTGGTTCAGGTAAGGAAAAGAAAAACATACTGGAACTGATCTATTGTGGGAAACAAGTCGAGTGTAAGCGTGAAAAGAACTTGTGTTGACATCAAAGAGAGAAGAAGATGTGTCTGTTGGCATTGCATCTTCCATTACCAGGACTCATGCACGTTGCAGGATGTAACAGGTCAGTGAAACTTATACGTTTGACCAAATTGAGCACTTAGTTATGTTTTCTGTAGTAGATGTTTATATAGGTACCATTTTGTGATATGCAAATTATTTAGATATCAACGGTCGTCCATATGTGTTACAGGGAGTTTAACAGAGATTAGTAATTTCAAGACAAATTATATAGTTCAGCGTAGTGTGAGAAAGCCTAGTCGCGTTTTTGTGTTGTACTATTTTCATAGATATTTAATGTTGTATATATGTTTACTTATATTTGTTTCATAATTTCCTTTATTTATATTTTCTTTTATGGACTCGCACCATCTGTTAAGGACTTCTGTAATGGGTGTTTTTTGTTTAAATATATAAGTTTATATGTGAGTTTGCTCAATGCACGACAGTTTGGTCGCATTTTTTTTAGGTAATTGGAGAACATGACTTTTGAGGTAGAACAGCACTGAAGCTGGGTCTACACTTTTACTGTATATCATTACCTCGTGTACCTGTATTGTTATCGTCAGTTATCCACATGGATGTTTCAGAAATTTAGATTGAGTGCAAAATGATTAAATTACAGTTTATCCAGGAATCAGCTGACCATCAACGACCTGACCATGAAGTTTAGTATTTTTCATTTAGTACATTAATCCCATTATTAGTGAGTTGTATTGGCATTTCTTTATCGTTTCCTCGATTTTATAAGGACCCTCGGTTATAACTTTTAAGAGATTCCAATAGTTTTTCTTGATTCTGAATGTTCACGTATCTTCATTTTTCAGGTATGTTGTGTGTGTTCTGTGACGTTCGTCTTCGTTATACTCAACGTTTGTATTAGATTGTCGCCATGGAGAGTTTCGACCTTGTCAAGGTATCAAGGTAAGTTCCTTGGATATAATCTGGGGAGAAGTTCATTTGCTGAGGTCCGCTTGGCTTTAACTGACGTGTCCCATGATTCGTTCATGCAGAAAGACAAGGATACCATGTTTGTCTTAAATTTTATATCAAATCATTTGGCTGATGATTTTTTCATGGATGTCTGTAATACTTCTGCAAGTGATCATCTAACCATCGGGTAATTACCTGATATTCCTCGCATCGTTGTTATCATGTCTCGGAACGATACAGTTCATTTATAGTTACGGCGATGACTTTTCCAGATTCTACAAGGCTCTTGTTCTAAAGACAGAATGATGACTCTCTGTTGGACAGGTAGCCAAAGATTCAGGGCATAAGCCAGCCCCTATATCCGTTTTTAGCTAGTTCTTACAAGATTACGTGTCGATTAGCATTGTTGGAAGAAGTTTTAAGATCAAGGACGGTGTGCCATCATAAAACCATAAAAACTATTTCTTTGTAAACGACGACTGAGGATCATCCCATCAGAGGGTTTACGTAAACAACTTGTCAGAGGCATCAGGCTGAATGGGTATTGCAGTGATGAGGGTATTCGTCCAGGGGGTAGGGAGAACTGTCACATAGCTATATTATATAGTACAAGAGTGAGATGGCTGGGTACGTTGCGTCGGAGCCGTATGATTTCGTTGGTAATACCATTCTCTCCTGGGGATGTAGCTTTGCCTGTACTTATCACTGTGACATGTTCCAGCGAAGTAAACAGAACATTGCAATCATCATGAAGTGGACTAGTTTTTACGTTAAAGTTTAAGTTTAGCTCAGCCTGCATCTCGAGAAAACTGTAGATTTACAAAAGTAGACAAAGTGGCCCGGACGTTAAGTAGTCGTTGGCTCGTTTAGATGTGAGACTTGCCTGGTTTACCTAAAGTTGATTTTGTTAATGTTTTTCTACGCTTTTACAGCCAAAAGTATGTATGATCAGTCCATCAACGAATATATCCCTGTCAAATTGTGTAAGACAGCCATACGCTGCCAGGCAGTTGCTAGGGCAGACTGGAGCACTTCCAGTATTTCTGTTGTATGTGATTGCCTGAAAGCTATTCAAGTTCTCTAAGCGCGACTTTGTTTTTCTTTAGTTACACTATTAGGAGTGATATCTGTTTTTGTTAGGCTGGGATGTGGTATTGGGTCTCCTAGTCCGTCAAGGTAGCTATGGGAATTGCTGGATAATTCTATTGGGTTGTTAACTTATTATGACACTCCTCAGTAGAGCCTGACGAGTGTGAAATAAAGTTGTGACATTGATCCATACATCAGCAGGAATTTTGAGTAACTTTCTTTTGAACTTATCCTCAGGGAGAATAGTATTAGAAATATCAATTGTACTCCGAGGGAGGATGGTATAAGAAATGCCAATTGTAACCCCCCCTCCCAGGGAGGATAGTGTTAGAAATGTCAAATTTGGTAGTCCTGGGATGTGTAGTACCAGAGATATTGAAACCTATATATAGATCAAGGATATCGTCTTGGTCTTAAGTTAGCTCTTGGTCCGTTCAGAGCTGTATATCTTGTGAATTACCGTATCAACAGCTGCTGACCATTTGCGTTGGTATAATTGGGGTTGCCAGTTTAATGTGTCTGGAATTTTAAAATCTCTCAATTTATGGTATTGTTCTGATTGGGTACATTCTGGCTGCTGTGATGTGTTAAGCATTCCTGCTCGTGCATACAAATTGATGATCATTGTGGAGTTACAAGCATGGAGCTTTATTTCATGGTTTTGCATTCCATGATCATGTGCAAAACCATGAAATAAAGCTCCATGCTTGTAACTCCACAATGATCATCAATTTGTACGCACGAGCAGGAATTTCATAACACATCACACACAAAAAAAGTAGTCTGGGTGTCAGTGACCCAAAAGGGACTCCATGTTGTCTTTGTAGTACCTTTATGGTGAAGGTCAGGCTACCTCCTTATGAGTGAAGCAGTGATCAAGTCAGGACTGTGAGTACAGAAGGTTCAATATATTGAGCCATTGTTCGTTTGGTAGTCGGCCGGGTATAGTCTTAGTGTTTCGACGTAAAAATGAAAGTATCTGTCCCAGGAAAGAACGTCTTTTTCTTACTACTGTAGAAATCGACCTCATACACTCTTTGCTCCTTATGTCAGGGACATACGTTAACATAACGATGCACACCACTGGGGAAGGTGGGCGGTTTGCGCTACGGTTTTGGCAACGGGGCAAGAGAGGAGGGAGCGAGGGAATGTGTGACACTCTTCCATACGATCACTTACACTGCAGGAGGCTGATGGATGATCTCGAGAGGCTCCACGAGACTCTCCCTTGTGTACACTAAGACTTGATGGCATCCAGTGCCCCGCGGTGATGGCGCTCTTGAAGTTCAAGATCCTTGAGGCGTTCCTGGGGTTGGTGGAAAACTTGCCTAACGCTACTCTGTGGTTGGTAAAGAGCTTCATCTTGAAACTGCGTTATCAGCTTAAAATCCTTGCTAATACACATGGCTGTTGGAGGTTTGTATGTTCTATGAAGGTGCGCGTTCCTCTGCACTTTGTTCGTAAATATATATATATATATATATATATATATATATATATATATATATATATATATATATATATATATATATATTACTTTGTCGCTGTCTCCCGCGTTAGCGCGGTAGCGCAAGGAAACAGACGAAAGAATGGCCCAACCCACCCACATACACATGTATATACATACACGTCCACACACGCAAATATACATACCTATAAATCTCAGCGTATACATGTATATACACAGATATATACATATATACACGTGTACATAATTCATACTGTCTGCCTTTATTCATTCCCATCGCCACCCCGCCACACGTGAAATAACAACCCCCTCCCCCCGCATGTGCGCGAGATATCGCTAGGAAAAGACAACAAGGGTCACATTCGTTCACACTCAGTCTCTGGCTGTCATGTGATAATGCACCGAAACAACAGCTCCCTTTCCACATCCAGGCCCCACAGAACTTTCCATGGTTTACCCCGGACGCTTCACACGCCCTGGTTCAATCCATTGACAGCACGTCGATCCCGGTATACCGCATCATTCCAATTCACTCTATTCCTTGCACGCCTTTCACCCTCCTGCATGTTCAGGCCCCGATCACTCAAAATCTTTTTCACTCCATCTTTCCATCTCCAATTTGGTCTCCCACTTCTCCTCATTCCCTCCACCTCTGACACATATATCCTCTTGGTCAATCTTTCCTCACTCATTCTCTCCATGTGATCAAACCATTTCAAAACACCCTCTTCTGCTCTCTCAGCCACACTCTTTTTATTACCACACATCTCTCTTACCCTATTATTACTTGATCAAACCACCTCACACCACATATTGTCCTCAAACATCTCATTTCCAGCACATTCACCCTCCTCCGCACAACTCTATCTACAGCCCACGCCTCGCAACCATACAACATTGTTGGAACCACTATTCCTTCAAACATAACCATTTTTGCTTTCCGAGATAATGTTCTCGACTTCCACACATTCTTCAACGCTCCCATGACCTTCGCCCCCTCCCCCACCCTATGATTAACATCCGCTTCCATGGTCCCATCTGCTGCCAAATCCACTCCCAGATATCTAAAACATTTCACTTCCTCCAGTTTTTCTCCATTGAAACTTACGTCTCAATTGACTTGTCCCTCAGCCCTACTGTACCTAATAACCTTGCTCTTATTCACACACACACACACACACACACACACACACACGAGTGGGATTTGCTATCCTATGTCTAGCTTGCATCCTAGCAAGTGGTGAGGGGTTTGGGGAGTTAGGTTTGCTATCCTATGCCTAGCTGGATTTGCTATCCTATGCCTAGCTGGATTTGCTATCCTATGCCTAGCATCTATGGGGGGGGGGGGGTGTCTGAGGTGTAGGTGTTTGTCACTCAGGAACAAGTGGCAGCCCACCGCTGCTGGGTAGTGGCGTGGCCATGGGATATTCCTCACCCACGACTCGGCAGTTCACCCACTTCTTGATTTCTGAATCTCTATCGTGGGGCCAGCAGTTCCTCGTATCTTGAGGATCAACATAGGTCCCATTCCTTGTGGTTGAGACTCAAATCTTGATTATATGTCTCCATCGCTGGCATCTGAAGGATCGAAGGCTGGTGTACAGAAATCTTGTGGGATCTTGAAAATGTCGTCCTGAAAGGAATGCGTGATGGAATATGAGAAGGACCAACCCACTCGGCTACGACCAGGATGTGGTTGGCCAGTCGTCGTGAACTGACGACTACGTCAATCCTGAATGAGGAAGACTCCGCACTGTCGTTGACATTGTGGATGACAGTGTATATCTTAGGCAGCAGTTTGGGTGGATGGCGTTTTGTTTTGATGCTAGCACATTGGGTGCTAAGTGGGAGTTGAATGAAATCCTAGGCTATGGTGATGAAGACATAATTATCATTCCGTGTCAGTGTTATGATCTTGACGACATTAGCCAGACTACCCGCATACAGCCATTGACAATGAGCGGTATCAGTTCCTTCAGGGAAGTTACGCTTGGTCAGTGTCGGTACATTTTACCTGTGGCATGTCATTGTCAGCAACTGTTTAAGTTTTGTGTTTATGCTGATGCTCTTTCTTTCCGCGTGATATACTGTGGACCAGTCTGAAAGTGGCTCGCCTCATTTTCCATTATGAGTCGGTATATCTTCCTCAGTGGTGGAATCGCTGTTGGTCGTTGAGATCTGATCGTCCCCATGGACTTGAGCGGCTTCAATCATGGCGAGAACAGTAAAACTAGTCGTGTGACTTGTGGGGTTCTGGATGAGAAGGCGTAGTGATGACCACTTAGTATCACACTTTGGACGACCAAGTCGCGCGTCCTGCCTTGTTGCCACCTTGACGAGGACTGCGTCTGAAGTGGGGTCACTGTGTATTGGGGTGAGCGTAAGTGATGCAGGCACTGAAGAGGGAAGTGACGTATGTGGTGGTGATGATTCTGGGTCAGAAGGGGACTGGGATAGTTGGCTGGTTGAGAGTGGTTGGGATGGCGGTCTGGCAATTGAGGATATGTGCAACTTGGGAGTTAGAGCACTTTGTGTGTCTATCTGTGCTTACCAGAAGTGCCCTTTCCTAGCACGTATGTGTTCCTTGACAGCGCTGTCTCTTACGGTCCAGTTTCAGGCACGTAAAGCATTTGGGGGTTTGCTTGTAGTCTTCCCTTACGATGTTACGAGATGATTACATTAAAACGCCTGACTCCCCGTGGCAGCCAGCTCGTCTGCCTCTTCGAGCGCCGAACACTTGACCTTAAGCAAGTATTTATTATGGTTGATGATTTTCGGTGCTGCTTCCTAATGTTTGTGTGTAGAGACTTTCCCTGAAGGACTGATGTTACAATGCCCACTTCTTCGGGCTGCTACCTAAACTGTGGAACTCTTATCCTTCTTTTGTCTTTCCCTTTTGATATAACCTTTCATTCTTTAAGAATCAAATTTAGAAAAACTGCAAAATTGCATTGTTTTTATCCTTTTGTTTTACTTGTTTCTTTCATTCGAGATGGCCTTGATAGGGTCTTACTTTGCCCCGGTTAATTTCAGTATATATATATATATATATATATATATATATATATATATATATATATATATATATATATATATATATATATACATATATATACATGTATATCTATCTATCTATCTATCTATCTATATATATATATATATATATATATATATATATATATATTTTTTTTTTTTTTTTTTTTTTTTTTTTTTTTTATACTTTGTCGCTGTCTCCCGCGTTTGCGAGGTAGCGCAAGGAAACAGACGAAAGAAATGGCCCAACCCCCCCCCCCATACACATGTACATACACACGTCCACACACGCAAATATACATACCTACACAGCTTTCCATGGTTTACCCCAGACGCTTCACATGCCTTGATTCAATCCACTGACAGCACGTCAAACCCTGTATACCACATCGCTCCAATTCACTCTATTCCTTGCCCTCCTTTCACCCTCCTGCATGTTCAGGCCCCGATCACACAAAATCTTTTTCACTCCATCTTTCCACCTCCAATTTGGTCTCCCTCTTCTCCTCGTTCCCTCCACCTCCGACACATATATCCTCTTGGTCAATCTTTCCTCACTCATTCTCTCCATGTGCCCAAACCATTTCAAAACACCCTCTTCTGCTCTCTCAACCACGCTCTTTTTATTTCCACACATCTCTCTTACCCTTACGTTACTTACTCGATCAAACCACCTCACACCACACATTGTCCTCAAACATCTCATTTCCAGCACATCCATCCTCCTGCGCACAACTCTATCCATAGCCCACGCCTCGCAACCATACAACATTGTTGGAACCACTATTCCTTCAAACATACCCATTTTTGCTTTCCGAGATAATGTTCTCGACTTCCACACATTTTTCAAGGCTCCCAAAATTTTCGCCCCCTTCCCCACCCTATGATCCACTTCCGCTTCCATGGTTCCATCCGCTGACAGATCCACTCCCAGATATCTAAAACACTTCACTTCCTCCAGTTTTTCTCCATTCAAACTTACCTCCCAATTGACTATATATATATATATATATATATATATATATATATATATATATTGGAAAGGATCACAATTTTGCGCGTGATCAAGATATTCCTATGAGCCCACGGGGAAATTGAAACACGAAAAGTTCCCAAGTGCACTTTCGTGTAATAATCACATAATCAGGGGAGATACAAGAGAGAAATATAACAGTCAGTTGATATACATCGAAGAGACGAAGCTAGGACGCCATTTGGTAAACATGATTGTCCAAAACATGAGAACAAGAGAACTTGATGAGTGTATGGTAAGTCGTGATTATGAACGTGGGGGAGGCGATCTGCGGCAGCATGGTTTGAGTTTCATCCAGCGGGAATGACCAACTCCAGGTGAAGAACCACGACAGTGGTGGCCCAGTGTTGTGTGTGCCACTCCTTTTGTGTGCCTGGCCACCTTTACGAAGTACGGTCTCTGTAGGGAGTCAGGCAGCGAGTAGAGCGACGCCGTCACGTACACGGGTCAGGTCGTGGTAGGGTATGATGAAGTGAATACCTGAAGGGTGATGATCATCCTTCAGGGGGAGGGCGGGCAGAAGCAAGATGGGGAAGAATCAGTGGGGAGAGGAGGATTTTAGTGGTAGAGCCTACGCTTGACCCACCGTACATAGGGTTAAGACCCGCTTAACGCAGGACGGGACTCGAAGTAGAGGTTTCTTATGGGTTTACGTTTTTCTTTCCGTTTGAAGATTGATTTTAGCCTCTAGGTGAGGATATGGGTGAGTTAGCCCCCATTTTTATATGCTACCTAAGTGCATCGGTGAGGATGACGTGCATATGGGAAAGGTTATGAGAAATGTAGGTTATCCTTCAGGCCTAGATCTTGGGCCTGGGAGTGGTTCGTTAATTTAGGAAATCGACCAACGAGTCATGGTAGGCCCTTAGGCGAATTGCATGCCTGTCTTCGAGTGTTCATTGGAGGCATCTCGGCGCGCTAGTACATGGATGTTGAAAGATCGGCCCATTTTGCGGTCAGTATCGAGCACGAGGCCTTGATCTGGACCCGCTGTGGTTTTATGGTTTCGATTTGATGGTAAAAGTAATGGCATAGGACGAGAGTGGACGGATGAGGGCTTTGTGATAGTCTGATTACTGTTCGTGTACTACAAGGAGAGAGTAGCACACTCGGGCTGCCCTGTTATCTCTGTATATTTATGTATCATGTCTTACTTCTGGTTATGCACACACACACATTCTATCCTAATCGACCAGCTCCGAAGGGAAGGATGAACATTTGGGATTGGCTTTGGGCCGACTTCTTCGCCCAGGCCCGACCCTAGGCAGGTCCGTGATGACTGATCGTCAGTAACGCTAACCTCTAGACCATGGATACCCTCGTATGTATGGTCTTGGTGTTTGCTGATCGAAATCGATGTAGCCCAGCAAGGGTGTTGTGTGTCTTGTAGTCTTTTTGTTGATGTATATGATTAATCATAGGAAGTTGTCGAAGGTAAGGTTGATTGTGGTATCTGATCTGCGTCTTCTTATCATGCAGGGAATTGTACATAAGTTTTCGTAATGATTAGGGAAGGTTGGACGGAGTACAGACTCTGTAGGTCAGGCCTCCGTGCAACACTGTGTCCAAGGCTCGCGCCATGTCTCTAGTTATTAAGGAAGCTTTCTAACCAGTTCACTTATTGATGTTTAAGTAATTAAACAAAGTCAGGAACGTCTTGTGTCGCGGTGTGGTGTAAAACCATAATGTTTGAGGGTGAGTGTCTGCGTCTTTCTTGTATAGTCTACGTCTTTAGTTGATCAATCTTTCGAATGTTTTTTTTGTTCAGAAAGAGATTCACACTTATGGGCCTGTAATGACTGTGGTGTGTGAGGCCATGCTAGGCTTAAGGATTATTTTTGTTGTTTCTTTAAAGTGGGCCAGAAAATAGCTGGATGATAGTGAGGCGTTGTGAGTGGGTTATGGCTGTTGTTATGGAGTCGGGAGGTGTCCACACATCTCGGCCGATGGCTGAAGCGCCCGCTGCACAACTCCTTGAATCCATCCACTATAGGAATTTGCAGTATGTTGTCTGGGTTATGGCATGGTGTTTGTGTGGTGTGTGTTGTGTCGGTTCCAGGCCATGATCTTCCGGGCCTCTGTTGCTGCTCGAGGATTGAGTGTGTGGGGATTCAAGACATGTTCCCAGTGTTGTTTGATGCTTTTAGTAACGTCTGGGTCAGCGGTGGTTCTGTCGTATATTGTCAGAGAGCAGAAATGGGGCTAGGGATTCCTTTCCAGTTTGTGTATCACTCTCCAGTAGTCACGTAGGGATTTAACTCTGTTTTTATTTCTTCTGTCATTCTGTCCAGTTTTTTTTTGGTCGTCTTTTAAGCTTTTTAGGATGTGGTACAGGAGGTAGTGAGAGCCGACGGTAGTTAACGTGGTGTGTGTGTGTTGTTAGAATCAATGTCTCTAATATGCCGTAAGTCTCTTTCTGCTTTGGCTCAGGGAATGACACTATATCGTGGGGTGTATGTGGTGCTGAGAATTGTGAGGTTAGCCGCTTGGGAATGGTTTCGTGTATCTGTAAAGAGATGTGTCTGTCTTTATGTGTTTGACGTTGTTGTATGTGAGCTTGTTTGTAGGAGTCTCATTGTGCTTCATACGGAAATTTCGGGTTGGTTTTGATGAACTTTGTGTTGGGAGGTTGTGTTGTAGGTTTGCAACGTGCCTGTTTGTGAAGACTTGAGTCATGTCTAGTGCATGAGAAGGTGGAGGAGTCGGGGCGGAGGGAGTGTCGCCGTTTCTGAGGGAAGAGCGCTTAGAGCTGGTCACTGAAAGTTTTCTGTGTTAAATAAAGCTTTGTTTAGTGTTCAGGTCCACTATACGAGTAACGGGTTTGTTGTGGTCGAAAATGCGATTAATACCTTCTTTAGGTGTTAAAGATAATTCTTAAGACCACATTCACCCTCCCTATTCATGTGACCCGGGGCGAGTGTAGATTCGCTAACCGAAGGTCTGTCCGCAAAATTGTCAAGATCAATTAAAGGCATTTTACTTTACTTTTAGTACAAAGAACTTTTATTGTATCGTAAAAATAGAAGTGATCTGAATTCGTTACTCTCAAAATTCAACGTTTTCTGTTATGGTAGTAGAGAATGGGATAGAATGCTGCAGGAGTTACTATAGGAATTCTGCCAAATTGTTTGTTTTTCTCGTACCTTCACAGCTAATTACTTAAGTAATTTCACAAAAAACTAAATTTTCAGGCGGATAGAAATTATGGACAAGATAGATATCAGAAACAATGAAATCATAAGATTAGGTTTTCCAGACCAAAAGTTAGGTCAAGACACTATTTTCCATGACTTTTGTTTGTGTATTTTGTAATTCTTTGTGGTTCCGGCGCTCAGAAAATTCACCCAACTCTCTGAATCGGCTGCATAGGACGATATCACTTTCAGACCAAGTTTATGGTCTGGAACTCCGAGTGACATGAGATTTATTTGTACGAGATGGGTCACGGGTTACAGGGCCACTGAGAGTTGAGGCGGTCCCTGGGGAAGGCTTGGCACACTGTGGATCCATAGCAAACGCCGCCCCGGTAGAGACTGAAAAAGAAGATGGTTATAGATTATGTTTAACTTATATTTTCTGGTGTTTGATTACTTTATTAGCATCTTTTTGATTATTTTACTAACAAAACCCCCCAAAGACCCGGCGCACTGGAGATTTTGCTTAGAAATCCCTGGTCTTTCGGTGGACGTGCTGAGAGGAGGAAATATACAGTTCTACCTGCTCGTGAACTTTAGCTTCCCAAGAATCGTAACTATACGTTTGATTATGATACTGCCGTATGAAGAATTAGACTATGACCACGGTTAGCTGGGGTTACATAGTTTGTGTGACACAGGAATACTGTAAATGAGATGAATCGCGTTGGAGCTGAATAGGTAGTTTTCGAATCGATACCCCTACTGCGTCATCAGAGGAAAGAACCAAACGGTTGCCCAACCCACTGAAACCAAGGGAAAGATGAGTTTAGCTCGAAATTATTTCGAACGTTCTCTACGTGTCACCTACGCCAAAGATGGCTAAGCTAAAGAACTTTCGTAAACATTGATGACGAATAAATTTCACTATCCTAGGCACAACTGTTTTAAGAATTAGGGTACGAAACCACATTAGATACAGTACGGGTATGCACCAATTTTGTATCTTGGAGAGGTGTGCATACAAGATGCCTGACAAGTTATTGACAGATAGAACTGACCTGCACAGAGGACATCTGTTTACAATTGATTCTTACAAAAGAATTCTGTTAAAAGGCTGACTTCGTGGGTAAGGGTGAAGAGTTACCACATGTAAAGATTGTTTCTTAACGTTTGTCCAAATATATAAATGTTAGATTCAATCGAGATCCCAACTTTATGTGACAAGACTCGATGTTGTCGAGGGTGATTGGATTAACTTAATTGTTTTCGTAATCTTAAAGATTTTGTATTAATACACTGAATATAACAAGCGCTCTTAACTTTTAACTTTCTCAGGGGAGAGAGAAAAATGGATGACTTGATTTTCAAAGAGTATTGTCAAAATTGATAATCAGAATATTAAGAAAAGATTGTAACAAAGCTCACTATTTATCAAAACCGTGTAGTAATGAATCTATGTTGAACAAAGTCCCTGGAGAAACAGAAAATATCCAAAAGAACTCGCAACCCTCAGGCGACCACACGCTCTTAGGAATATAGGTAAAGGAACTTTCAGTTTCTGCTAATTGTGTTGGAGTCGCATCTGGAATATTAGCACCTTTATTACTGAAAACATACTTGGTACTTGGGAAAGTAGACTTTGTTTAAACGATAACTATACAATATTTCCAGCTCTTTATTATAGAAAACGGATATTCTTCTCCGTCGTGAGAGAATGAATTCGTTTGTAACGGTAACTCGTATATTTTATGAAATTATGTTATTTTGTAGGACCAAATATTATAATACTTTCACCAATACATCTACAAATGTTCCATGATAAAATGTTTCTGTTGATGCTCAAATAGATATAACATGGTAATGTATTAGGTGAAGTGTTTGTCCATAAGCTTGCAAAACAGGGCTAACAGTGAAAAAGTTAGTATGTAGAAGCCTTTTCTGACAGCTGATCGAATCTATAAATTCAGTCGATTACCGGTTTTATAGAACTGATGTGACGACGTCACTTTTTCATAGAGAAAACGCATGTGGCAGATTTAAGATAGAGACGGGTGTGTTACACTGTGCATCGGTATATATATGAGATACAACACCAGGTGTTGAGGATTATAGAACTGTATAGAGGAAGATGCAGTAACACAGCATAACAACTTGCAAAGAAAGGCATGGTTTTTGCAGGTTAAGTTTGTCTCCTCCAGCTTGCCTGACATCGTCAACCACTGTAAAAAGCACATTCATGCCCACTCAAACCACGAACAAAACATCTAATAAATGTCATTCAACATATAATAGGTGTCATGGCCAGCCATTTCATCAAAGAGCAGGCGTTATGGTCACCCATTTCAACATAAAACAGGTGTCATAACTTCCCTGATCATCATCAAACTAATAATGAAGTAGTGATACCAAACTCATGTATCGAAACCTTGAACAGAAATAGCCGTCAATAATCATTACTATTTAAACCTGATTTTTAATATACTTAGGAAAACGGGTAGCAGTATATACGTATACCCTGCAAATGATATTAACTAACGTAAATGAATATATCTGAGGATCATTTTGGGGACATTCCACATTTATTTACACGTATTCACTGCTCACACTTCTGTTGGTAAGACTGCCTAGCGATGCTCTCGCTTGTCCATGTTCGTGTATGGCGTTACGCTTCCTTACATTTTCTGAGTATCTTAATAATTAGAAAATATTGTAGTGGTATAACAAATTTAGATAATCTAGTTTTGTTATTACAACTGCAATTTCTAATGTTTATCAGATATATACTAAGAAAATAGTTTAATATTCCATCCGTTATTTTGATTGCTTTTAGTATATCACTGACATTTGTATTATCGAATACCACCAGTTTTGTTCATGTTCACTGTTTCTTTAAGATTTTATATGACAAACAGAAGTAAGTAAACAAAATGGAACAACAACAAAAAATGCTGTCCATGGAGAAGTTTGGTTGGTAGGTTTCACTGCTGGCTGTGGAGGACGATGGCTGCTGGTAAGCTTCACTGGTGGCTGTGGAGGAAGTTGGATGGTATGCTGCGCTGCTGGCTATAGAGGACGTTGGCAGATAGACTGCACTGCTGGCTTTGGAGGACGTTAGCTGGTAGGTTGCACTGCTGGTTGTGGAGGATGTTGACTGGTGGTTTGCACTGCAGGTTGTGGAGGACGTTGGCTGGTAAGTTACACTGTTGGCTGTGGAGGACGTTTCTTGGTAGGTTGCACTGCTGGCTGTGGAGGACTTTGGGTGGTAAGTTGCACTGTTGGCTGTGGAGGACGTTTCTTAGTAGGTTGCACTGCTGGCTGTGGAGGACGTTGGCTGGTAGGTTGCACTATTGATTGTGGAGGACGTTGGCTGGTAGGCTGCAAAGCTGGAAAGCTGGCTATGGAGGACGTTGGGTGGTAGGCTGCACTGCTGGCTGTGGAGGACGTTTCTTGATAGGCTGTGGAGGATGTTTCTTGGTAGGCTGCACTGTTAGATGTTGAGGAAGTTGGCTGGTTTGCTGCACTGCTGGCTGTGGAGAACGTTGGCTGGTAAGTTGCCCTGTTGGCTGTGGAGGGCGTTTCTTGGTAGGTTGCACTGCTGGCTGTGGATGTCGTTAGCTGGGCGGCTGGCTGTGGAGGACGTTGGCTGGTAGGCTGCAAGGCTGGCTATGGAGGACGTTGGGTGGTAGGCTGCACTGCTGGCTGTGGAGGACGTTTCTTGGTAGGCTGTGGAGGATGTTTCTTGGTAGGTTGCACTGCTAGATGTTGAGGAAGTTGGCAGATAGGCTGCGCTTTGGAGGATGATGGCTGGTAGGCCGCATTATTGACTATATAGGGCGTTGGCTGGTAGGCTTTACTGCTGGCTGTAAAGGACGTTTGCTTGTAGGTTGCAGTGCTGGCTCTGGGTGACATTGGCTTGTTGGTTGCAATGCTGGCTCTGGGTGACATTGGCTTGTTGGTTGCTATGCTGGCTCTGAAGGACGTTGGCTGTTAAGTTGCACTGCTATCTGTGGAGAAAGTTGGCTGGTAGGTTGCACTGCTGGGTCTGGAGAACGTTGCTTGGTAGGTTGCACTGCTGGCTGCGTTGAAAGTTGGATGTTTGGCTGCACCGCTGGCTGCGGAGGACGTTTCTTGGTAGGCTACACTGCTGGCTGTGGAGGAAGTTGGATGGAAGGCTGCACAGCTGGCTGTGGAGAAGTTTGGCTGGTAGGTAACGTTGCTGTTTGTGGAGGACGTTGGCTGGTAGGCTGCCTTACTGACTGTGAATGAAGATGTCTGATATGTAGCACTGCTGTTTATGGAGGGCGTTGCCTGGTAGGTTGCACTGCTGGTTATGGAGGACGTTGGCTTTTAGGCTGCACGGCTGGTTGTGGAGGACGTTGGCTGGTAGGCTGCACTGCTGGCTGTGGAGAACGTTGCTTTGTAGGTTGCACTGCTGGCTGTGGAGGAAGTTGGTTGGTTGGCTGCGCTGCTGGCTGTGGAGGAAGTTAGCTTGTAGGTTGCGCTGCTGGCTGTAAAGGTCGTTAGGTGGTAGGTTGCAGTGCTGGCTCTGGAGAACGTTGGCTGCTAGGCTGCAGGCTGTAGGCTGTGGATGACGTTGGCTGGTAGGTTTCACTGATGGCTGTGGAGTATGTTGGTTGATAGGCTGCACTGCAAGCTGTGGAAGACGTTGGCTAGTAGGTTTCACTGATGGCTATGGAGTATGTTGGTTGGTAGGCTGCACTGCTGGCTTTGGAGAACGTTGGCTGGTAGGCTGCATTGTCGTCTGTGGAGGACGTTGGCTGATAGGTTGCACTACTGGCTGTGCAGGACTTCAGCTGGTAGGCTGCACTGTTGTCTTTGGAGGATGTCGGCTAGTAGGCTGCAGTGCTAGCTGTGTATGAAGTTAGCTGGTAGGTTGGAGTGCTGGCTGTAGAGGACGTTTGCAGTTAGACTGTACTGCCGGCCTTGGAGGACGTTGGTTGGTATGTTGCACGACAGGCTGTGGAGAACTTTGGTTGGTAGGTTGCACTGCTTCCTGTGGAGGACGTTGGCTGATAGGCTGCACTGTTTACTGTAGAGGAAGTTGGCTTGTAGGATGCACTGCTTCCTGTGGAGGACGTTGGCTGGCAGGTTTGACTGCTGGCTGTGGTGGACTTTCCTTGATAGGTCGCACTGCTGGCTGTAGAGGACCTTGGCTGAGGTTGCACTGCTGGCTTTAGAGGACGTTGGCTGGTAGGTTACGCTTCTGGTTGTGGAGAACGTTGGCTGGTAGGCTGCACTGCTGGCTGTGGCGGACGTGGCTGGTAGGTTGCAATGCTGGCTGTGGAGGGCTTTTCCACATGGGTTGTACATCTGGCTGTGGAGGACCTTGGCTAGTAGGCTGCACGGGTGGCTGTGGTTGACTTTGGTTGGTAGGTTGCACTTGTGGCTGTGGAGGACGTTGGTTGATAGGTTACTTTGCTGGCTGTGGAGGAGGACATTGGATATAGGCTGCACTGCTGGCTGTGGAGGACGATGGCTGTTAGGTTGCACCTCTGGCGGTGGAGGACGTTGAATGAATGCTTACACTGATGCCTGTAGAATACGTTGGCTGGTAGGCTGTACTGCTGGCTGTGGAGGACTTTGGCTGTTGGTTACACTGCTGGCTGTGGAGGACGTTTCTTGTTAGGTTGCACTGCTATCTGTGGAGGAAGTTCCCTGGTAGGCTGCACTGCTGGCTGTGGAGGAAGTTCCCTGGTAGGCTGCACTGCTGGCTGTGGAGGAAGTTCCCTGGTAGGCTTTTCTGCTGGTTGTGGTGGACTTTGATCGATAGGTTGCTCTTTTGGCTGTGGAGGACGTTGGTTGATAGGTTACTTCGCAGGCTGTGGGGGACTTTGGGTAGTAGGCTGTACTGCTGGCTTTGGAGGACGTTGGCTGGTAGGCTGCAGTGCTGAATATGGAGAACGTTGGCTGGTTGGCTGCTCGGCTGCCTGTGGAGGACGTTGACTGGTTGGCTGCAATGCTGCCTTTGGAGGACGTTGGCTGGTAGATTGCACTGCAGGTTGTGGAGGATGTTGGCTGGTAGGCTGCATCACTGACTATGGAAGACGTTGGCTAGTAGGATGTTTGTTGGTAGGTAGCACTGTTGGCTTAGAAGGACGTGGATGGTAGGCTGTACTGCAGGTTGTGAAGCACGTTGTCTGATAGGTTGCACTACTGGTTATATAGGACGTTGGCTGGTAGATTGCACTTCTGGCTGTGGAGGAAATTAGCTTGTAGATTGCATTGCTGACTGCGGAGGTCGTTAGATGGTAGGTTGCAGTACTGGCTCTGGAGAGCGTTGACCGTTAGGCTGCTGGTTGTGGATGACGTTGACCGATAGGCTGTATTGCAGGCTGTGGATGACGTTGGCTAGTAGGTTTGCAATGATGGCTGTGGAGTATTTTGGTTGGTAGGTTGCACTGCTGGTTTTGAATGACGTTGGATGGTAGGCTGCACTTCTTGCTGTGGGAGATGTTGGCTGCTGGGCTGCTGTCTGTGGAGGTGGTTGGCTGGTAGGTTGGACTGCTGGCTGTGGATGACTTTGGTTTCGAAGGACGTTAGCTGGTAGGCTGCATTTTTGGCTGTGGAGGCTGTTGATTGGTAGGCTGCACTGCTGGCTGAGGAGGATGTTGGCTGGTAGGCTGCATTGTTGGCTGTGGAGGCTGTTGGTTGGTAGGCTGCACTGCTGGCTGTGGAGGATGCTGGCTGGTAGGCTGCACCACTGGCTTCGAAGGACTTTACCTGATAGGCTGCACTGCTGGATGTGGACGACGTTAGTTGGTAGGTTACACTGGTCGCATTGGAAGACGCTAGGTGGTGGGTTGCTGGCTGTTGAGGACGTTGACAGGTAGGCTGCACTGCTGGCTGTGGATGATATTGGCAGGAAGGCTTCAATGTTGGCTGTGGAGGACGTTGGATAGTACGCTACACTGCTGGCTGTGGAGGACGTTGACTGGTATGCTGCACTGTCGTCTGTGAAGGACGTTGGCTGGTAGGTTGCACTCCTGGCCGTGTAGGACTTCGGCTGGTAGGCTGCACTGCTGGCTTTGGAGGATGTCGGCTGGTAGGATGCAGTGCTGGCTGTGTATGAAGTTAGCTGGTAGGTTAGAGTGCTGGCTGTGGAGGACGTTTGCAGGCAGGCTGTAGTGCCAGCCTTGGAGGACGTTGGCTGGTAGGTTGTACTGCTGGCTGTGGAGGACGTTGGCTGGTAGGTTGCGCTGCAGGTTGTGGAGGACGTTGGTTGGTTGGCTGCACTACTGGCTGTGGAAATGGCTAGTAGGTTGCACTGATGGCTGTGGTGGATCTTGGTTGATAGGCAGCACTGCTTGCTTTGAAGGACGTTCGCTGTTTGGCTGCACAGCTGGCTTTGGAGGACGTTGGTTGGTAGACTGCAGTGTTGGCTCTGGAGGACTTTGTGTGGCAGGCTGCTCTGCTGGCTGTGGAGGGCGTTGGCTGGTAGGTCACACTACTGGTTTTGAAGGACGTTACCTGATAACCCACACTACTGGCTGTGGAGGACGTTAGTTGGTAGGTTGCATTACTCGCTTTGGAGGACGATAGCTGGTGGGTTGCTGGCTGTGGAGGACGTTAGGTGATACGTTTCACCCGTGACTGTGGAGGACGTTGGGTGGTAGGTTGCACTGCTGGCTGTGGAGGATGTTGGCTGGTAGGTTGCTTGGTAGGTGTAGACTGTAGAGGACGTTGGCTGGTAGGTTGAACTTGTGGCTGTGGAGGACGTTGGCTGGTAGGCTGCACTGTTGGCTATGGAAGACGTTAGGTAGTTGGTAGGTTGCACTGTTCGTTTTGGAGGACGTTAGCTGGTGGGTTGCTAGCTGTAGAGAACGTTGGATAGTGCGCTACACTGCTGGCTGTGGAGGACGTTGGCTGATATGTTGCACTGTTGGCTGTGGAGGACGTTGGGTAGTAGGTTGCGCTACTGGTGTGGAGGACTTTGGTTACTAGGTTCCACTGTTGGCTGTGGAGGACGATGGGCAGAAGGATGCACTGTTGGCTGCGGATGAAGTTGGTTGGTAGGCTGTACTGTTGGCTGTGGAGGAAGTTGGCTGGTAGATTGGACTTCTTGTTGTGGAGGACGTTGGCTGGTAGGTTGCACTTGTGGCTGTTGAGAACGTTGGCTGATAGGCTGCACTGTCGGCTATGGAGGACGTTGGCTGATATGTAGCATTGCTGGCTATGGAGGACGTTGGCTGATAGGTTGCACTGCCTGCTGTGGAGAACTTTGCCTGGTAGGTTGCACTGCTGGCTGTGGAGGACTTTGGTTGGTAGGCTGCACTGCCAGCTGTGGGGACGTTGGCTTGTAAGTTACACAGCAGGCTGTAGAGAACTTTGCCTGGTAGGCTGCACTGGTGGTTGATGAAGAAGTTGGCTGGTAGGTAGCACTGCTGGTTGATGATGTAGTTGGCTGGTAGGCTGCACGACTGGATGTGGAGGACGTTGGCTGGTAGGCTGCAGTGCTGGCTGTGGAGGACGTTGGGTGGTAGGTTACACTGCTAGCTGTGGAGAACGTTGCTTGGTAGGTTGCAATGCTGGCTGTGGAGGACTTTAGTTAGACTGCACTGCTGGTTGTGGTGGATGTTGGCTGGTAGGTTGCAATGCCGGCTGTGGAGGACGTTGGCTGTTAGGCTGCATGGCTGGCTGTGGAGGCTGTTGGCTGGTAGGCTACATTGCTGGTTGTGGAGGAAGTTCCCGTTAGGTTGCACTGCTGGTTGTGGAGGACGTTGGCTTGTAGGTTGCATTTTTGACTGTTAAAAACATTGATTTGTAGCTGCACTGCTGGATGTGGAGGAAGTGGCTGGTAGGCTGCACTGTTGACTGCAGAGGACATGGAATGATAGGGAACACTTGTGGCTGTGGAGGACAGTGGGTAGTAGACTGCACAGCTGGATGTGGAGGACGTTGGTTGGTAGGTTGCATTTTTGGCTGCAGAGGACGTGGGTTAATAGTTTACGCTGCTGGCTATGGAAGACGTTGGGTAATAGGCTGTACTGTTGACTTTGGAGGAAGTTGGCTGGTAGGCTTCAGTGTTGGCTGTAGAGGACGTTAGCTGGTAGGTGTCACTGCTGGCTTTAGAGGACGTTGGCTGGTAGGTTACACTGCTGGCTTTGTAGGACGTTGGCTGGTAGGCTGCTAGCTTTTCGAGAACGTTGGCTATTCGGTTGCGCTGCTGGCTGTTGAGGACGTTGGCTGGTAGGTTGCACTGCTGGTTGTGAGGAAGTTGGCTGGTAGGCTTCACTGCTGGCTGTGGAGAACGTTGGCTGGTAGGCTGCACAGTTGACTACAGAGGAAGTTTGAGTGGTCTCCTGTGCGGTTGGCTGTGGGAAGATGACTGTATGTGAAGGAGTTTAGTTAGGTGTCTCAAACGTTTTCGTAGTACTACGTCATACATTCGTATAGGCACGAGAACATACTGTAATTGAAGGAAAGCGCTGGATTAGTAATTAGAAATGAAAAGGTTGACTGAAGACATAACAGAAACCTGCCAAGGATACTGAGCAGTGTTAGTGCCATTATCTCATTTTGAGATTACAGAGGTAGATAGATACATAATTCAAAATAGTATAAACAAGAAGTTTTGGTAGTAATAGGTCTTTGACATGCTGAATTGATATACGTTCCTAGGTTGAGGGCTTGCTGTAAAGTATGGAGACCAATGACAGCATCAGTAGAGATGTGGAGACCCATGACAGCATCAACGGAAGTGTGGAGACCCATGACAGCATCAACGGAGGTGTGGAGACCCATCACAACACTACGGATGTGGAGAAGTTGGGCCGCTAGGATCTTGACACGTCCTTTGGTCACTGTTCTGACTGAGGCTTTTGGATCAGAAAGTGACATAGTTACCACTTGATGGTGATCCTCTCTGGGTTGGTTCGATGTGAAGGAGTTCCACGAATTGTAAATACGTACGTTAGGTAAGGTGAGTATTGTAGTTGCTTCGTTAGAATGTGATCCGGTCATCCTTACGAGCAATGATGACGTCAAGCGTTGATTGTTTCCCGACAAATGTCTCGTTTTACATAAATCAAGAGAAACAGATTCCCGTGTTTTTGATTTCCGTGTTCTTGCTTCCCGTGTTCTTGATTCCCGTGTTCTTGATTCCTATGTTCTTAGGTATTTCCTGACGCCAATTTTGTGAATCGTGCGTCAGTGGCCAAGAACCATTCTAAATACAATTGATTCAGCTGAGCTCTGTTGATAGGGATGTTAGTGTGGCCGAAGCCGGCCCTCAACGGATGTTTAATTATAATTTCGGTTGTTTGTGATGTGTCCAGAGTGGCTCTGCTTAATGCCATGCCTACCTTTCCTGTTCCAGCAGAATGTCACCTCACACTTCACCACCATCAAGATCTTCCTCATCTGTGTACCATATTTCCATCATGAGCGTCGTCATATCTTCCTTATATTTCTACCAATATCATCACGTTTTAGTGAAGTATATCGACTTCCTGGATACCATCAACAGCCTCTTATGTCAGCGAAGTGCAGTTAGCTTCCCTTCACCCTCCAGGACCTCACCTGGCTCACGGCAAACCGTCCACCATTCACAAGAAACGTCAGGACAAACTTTTCTTCCCCAGGAGTTCCTCCTCACACCGCTGGTGGCTCGGTGGGGAAAAAGTATAGCACGAACTTTTCGTCCATCGTGTCTATGGCCGGGGGCGCCTTGCTGGGTCTTTGACACCTGTACTGCCCTTTATTTTCCAGTGTGTGCCGTCTCATGCGTTACGCTCCCTCCTGTCTTACTCTCCCTATTGCCTTACTTTCCCTCGCTTACTCTCCCTCCTGCCTTGCTCTACCCTCCCTTACTCTTCTTCCTGCCTTACTTCCATTCCTCTGCCACCTCCTGTCCTTGTCAGTCCTCCCTTGCCCTCCCCTTCCCTCTCCTATCCAAAGTCTTTGTCTTCCTCTATCCTACCTTGTCCTCTCCTATCCTGCTTTGAACTGTCTTCCACTGTTTTCCGTTTGCTCTCCCCTGCCTTTCTATCTTATCTATCTTGCTCCCTTGTCTTTCCCTGCCCTGTCCTCTCCTGTCCTCTCCACCTAGAAACAGGCCAATGTCCGTAAGCAACAGTATGGAATTATAACGCAGGAAACATTAGAGTAACGTGGATGTAGTTCTTTTTTTTATCTATCTATTATGGAGTTGCAGGATATGGAAATATACAAAAGCCGGATGTAAAAGACTAGGAGTCCCTTCACATCAAGGCTGGACAAACACTTCAGTGAAATGTTTCATCAGTAAATCGTCCTGTTTCATGATGGACGAAAAAAAGAGTTCTATTGAAAGTTAACATATTTTTCTATTTCCAAGTTTACCTTCAGAGAAACCCACTTCAGCTCCTGTAGGGAACTTACTCCTTTCATACTTCCCCATAGAATTTCCAAGGCAGTATTTATATTTCCACACGACAAGGTCGGTCTCTCTGTCTGTCTGTCTGTCTGTCTGTCTGTCTGTCTGTCTCTCTCTCTCTCTCTCTGTCTCTCTCTCTCTCTCTCTCTCTCTCTCTCTCTCTCTCTCTCTCTCTCTCTCTCTCTCTCTCTCTCTCTCTTCTCTGACAGCTGTTGAGCCTCGGGTAGTGGTAGGTGGGGGAGGTGCTGCTTGCACTTCTCTCTTGTCTTTACCACAGATTATGACTCGAAGACACTCCCAATGTCCCTTAGCAGATAGCCTCGTTGTTTACTATCAGGTCTCCTGTTACCTCTCCTTCCTACGTCCTTTCGTTGCACTCCCCTATCCTCCACGGCCATTACTCTCCTCCCCTTCCCTCCCAAGGATTCCCCTGCCTCACATGTTCAAACCTCTGACACCCGTAACTTCTTATCGGCTGTGTAACGTATGTACACTCGGTGTTTGATATATCCCCAGTGTCCTACCCTGACCCTCTCTCTCAGCCAGTGTTTGACCTACACTCTCCACTACATCTCTCCCAGCCAGTGTGCTACCTTTACTCTCTCCTGCACCTTTCCCTGCTGCTGCTGTACAGTGGGACGATGAACACTTGTTGTACATATTCTAGGTTGTAAAACCACTTATATAGGTTATTGAGCTCAATGGTATCAGTTGAGATGTATCAAGACATTCTTTAGTTCTACAACTGCCTTGGTTACTGTGTTCACACGGACAGACAGACAGACAGACAGACACAAAGTGGATTTTCATTAAGCTTGAGGATTCTTTAGATCACGTAGGATACAGTGCAACTTTCAGCTGATCCCTAGAGGAACATGAGAGTCAGGCCCTTGTAACAAAGCAAGTTCTCTCCTCTTGGATCAAAGAGCATTTTGTTACCACAGATTGTGTGCTCTCGAGAGAAAGGCAAGGTACGCCTTGTTACTGCACACTACGGGCTGTGGGAACTTTGTACCCAGAGGTATATGGTACAGGTGCTTGCAGGCTATATTAGTAACCAGAGTCTTCCCGATGCTGGAAGGAACGCGTCAGCACCATCATCAAATCCTTCTACCTTCGTCTCTATGATCATCGTAGATTCAAGACACCAGCTTGCCTTTCTTCCCCAGCTTGGCCTTCCTCTCCAGCTTGGCCTTCCTCCCCAGCTTGGCCTTCCTCCCCAGCTTGGCCTTCTTCCCCGTCCAGCACACAGCATGGTAATTCTTGGTGCCTGTAACATCACTAATCAAGACACACGAAAGACGCTGATCCTCCAGACTCATCTACCGTTTTCACCTCATCTGACAGTTCGGAAAGAAGCCTTCGCGCAGTTTACACCACCGTCACCTCCTGTCACCAGAAGTCCTTCTTCCCATGGCTGCAGTGTGGCTCCACGTCCAAGCTTGTACAGACGGCTACAAGAACAGTCCCATCCCAGCCTCTGTAAACTTGGAAAGTGACCAGTAGGCGACCACCCCAGCGTTTTTTCAAAGACTGTCTTTTTCCTCCTTCTACCTTTGCTATATCCCCTTTGTTGGAAGTATTTTTTCATGTATTTTTTTAGGCTTTGGCTTCATTCAGTACAAGAAACCGTTTAGCATTATTATTGCTATTGTTGTTATTATTGTTATTATTATTATTATCATTATTATTTCCTTATTGTCACTAGGAACAATTGGAGTCAGGCACAAACAATGTTTCGTTTTATCATTACAGCACACACGTGTAGCACACATACATAAACACACACATTGTGATTCGCAACGAAATGAAAAGGGGTTTACACATTTTTTGTACATATTCCTATACCTTATAGTTTAGATAGATGATCCGATACATTATACTTTTTATGACGTACTAGTACCATAATCTTTTTTTAAGCATTGGGATTCTTTATACCCTATACAAAATATTCGGGCGCCTTATACTAAATATTACATTCCGATATCTTATATTCTGTATATGATTTCGATACCTTGTACTTTTTTCGTACATTCCGATACATTGCCCTTTATTGAACTGTTGGCACGATCTTTATGACATTGAATTTGTCTGACAGATCCACAGCTTATGGAGGCAAGACTTTATCATTTGCTCTTAAAGACTCATCACTAACGTCTCAAAACATCGCTCATTCTTTACATTGCAGAAACCAGTTCCATATCAGCAGAACGGGTCATGAATTGATTCTGCTACCGAATTAATCTTCAGATAATTTCCAGCTTACTGACTGCTGAATGCGATATTTGCTCTCGAGTTTCTCTGGCGAGCCCCTCATTGTTTGGGAGAGAGAGGCTGCTGCTTCTGAGCTATGTGCAGGAGTGTGACTCTTACGTCGTTCATTTAGCATCTCGCAGTTTGTGTGTTTTTTTTTCTTATAGACTTTCCCGCTAGAAAACACTCGCTCACGGGGTTAAGTGGACTCTGGTGAAGAGAAGAATCTCAAACGCATAATTCTTGTTTCTCTCGGCATACGATGCTGAATCCCACACTTCAAACCCAATTCTGATCGACGTTTTTCTATGTCAAGTAATTCCGACCTTCACTTTTGAAGCGACAGGATAGGTTTTTTTTTTCCTTTGCTTTTGTAGATTTCAAACTTCCGCTAACGAGGCTTAAAATTCTGTAGTCTACATGACTTTTTTTTTTTTTCTTGCAAATCGTTTAATTCAAATTTCAGTTCTGTTCGGTCGTCTCCGGTAAATCTGAAAATTCAAATGGAAAAGTGTCTGCTTCAGGGGGTTTTCATCACTAATGACAATGACGGCCTTTTCCCTTCTGAATACCTAAAAACGTCCTCCAGTGGATTTTCACATTTTGGAAAGAATTTTCTTTTTTTTTAAGTTAGCGGAGTCGAGTTCGTAGTGCGTCGCTTCATTTCATTGCTTCATTGATGGGAAATGAAGCAGTGAATCTGTCTCAAATGATGGTGGCTCCCGCTTACATGATAACATCTCTTTATAAAAGTATGAAAGATGTGTTTTTCACTTTCTTTGTGGTTTTCTGTGAAGGTCAGTTGAATTCGACGTGATGTCCACCAGGAAGTGGAATTTCTGTAGCCACTAAAGATGTATGAGCTATGCACTTCCTTCTGATAGGCGGGTCAAAGCGTGTAAGGTCGCGTCCCCAGGGGAACCATCGCCCTCGGCTGTCAAAGGGAAAGGTTCCGCCATTGACACCTGATGTCGTCCACACGTTTGCGTCACTATCCTTGGGTCAAGACTCTCTCCACTCGCTTCGTGATGATGATCATTACTGAGGTCATCACTTGTGTGACTTTAGAGGAGAGACAGTTCTGCAACAGGACCCTGTCACTTGAAGGATAATGTGGTGAGGCGATATCACATCATCCAGATGTTTATTACGATAGATGTTCTTTCTCGTGGGTGGATGACCCTCGCTGTACCATTAGGTTCACCTGAGATGGTGTGCTCTTATTTATTTAATAACTGTTTATAATGTCTGACTTAGGAGGGGTGGTTACGTGGTTGGCTACGGAGTTCAAATATCTGCCGAGGTCAGCTTGTACAACACTGTCATCAGCATCACATGATTCGTTACATGTATTATGGTCAGATATCTACTAATTTATACATCAGTAACTGTGTATAGGATCATGTATATATGCAGTGCTCTGCACATCATTAACTATGCAGAGGGTCAAGTATACAGTTCTCTGTTCTCCAGTAACTGCGTACAGAGTCGGGTATACATACAGTAACTGTGTACAGACTCAGGTATACATTAGTAACTGGGGATTACATGATCGCGTCCATCATAACCAGACACTTGAGCAAGTCCTGACTGATGATGATGGGTTCATATCACAAGATTATTGTTGTCACGAAGAAAATAACTCAAACAAAATCTTGACGTCAGATCTGGAACGTTGTCTTCAATCATAAATCCTTAGCTTTTGTGGAGAAGTGTAGCGATACGAGTTCATAAAGGATGATGGTCCAGTAACCAGCCACATTCCCTGGGATAAAAAAAACAACATCAGGAAAGTAGGAGAGTAAAGATATTTCTCAGCGCCCCACACAGGCTAGTCCGCTTGCTTCTCGGAAAGAGAATCCCATATTAAATTTGGATACTGAGGATAATGAGTAGTATAATTATTTTTTAATGAGTTCAGAAAAGTTTCTCAGTTTGATAAGTTGACTACCACACTGACTTGGCTCACCCAAAGTGTTAATATGAACGTAGCAGTAAGATCAGCAGATTGTGATTATGTAGATTATAATGTATGATAATAATGATAGGACTTTGTAACTCATACGATGAAAATCTGTAACAAGAAGAGTGTTAACCGTGCAGATGACAATGTTAACATGTTGATGTGAGTGTTAATATGAGACTAACAGAATGGTAGATCAAGTAATGTAGGGATAAATATGTTAACATGATTACGATGTGAGTTAAGTGCATGACTATGTTGCATCGTGTGCTGATAAAAGTAAGAGCCATGTGCCAGTGTTATCAATAAAATGATTAAGATAGCAGTAAGATCATTGATATGATGATAAGACAGTAAGAATGATGATAATAACGTGCAATTTATTGAATTCAGAGCAGTTAAGACAGAAAGCATACACCAAAGATATACACAATAAAGACTTGATTAAGGTTTCCAAGACCTGGAAGATGAGGTGCTAAGCTCACTGCCCCTCACGACTCGATCCAGCCATCACCTGGACCTCCTCCAGCAGTTCTGGAAGAAGTTCCTAAACTATCCACCAATCGCGTCGTCATAGGCACTTCAAAACGCATGGTCTGCCAAGGTCTAGTCAAATGTACAGTGTGAAACTTACCTTTTTTTATGTGAGGATGGAAGCTAACGATATCAATCTGTGAATTAGGATCTATCGAAAACTATAATGACTCCATCTCATATTAAGATCGTGTTTCATGAACCTAGATCCAGGCCTTAACTGCATACCGACTATATCATATTACAACGACTACTTGATGCTCCAGATTCTGAGAACCTAAAAAAGTACAGAGGAGAGAAAACTTGCATTAATTTTGGGGGTCGGCAATGGTGCTTGTGACGTAGTGAAAGTTTTAATGTGTGTTTTTTTTTCTTCCCAGAGTTACATATTACGCACGTGAGGCCTGTAAACTCGTGAGCACTTTCCCTCCTCCTCATAACACGTGTGAACATCAGGTACGTCTGCGTCATAACAACAGGTGGCTGTTTTTGTGTACTGTTTTGGATTATGGGATTCTCTCAGCTTGCGCGCGCATGTAGAGATAAAGCAAATAAGCAAATCATTTTGACATTTACCTGGTGTGGACTGGTCAACTGAGTCAGCTGCCTGACCATGTGGGAGTCAGCTGCCTGACCATGTGCGAGTCAGCTGCCTGACCATGTGGGAGTCAACTGCCTGACCATGTGGGAGTCAGCTGCCTGACCATGTGGGAGTCAACTGCCTGACCATGTGGGAGTCAGCTGCCTGACCATGTGGGAGTCAACTGCCTGACCATGTGGGAGTCAGCTGCCTGACCATGTGGGAGTCAACTGCCTGACCATGTGGGAGTCAGCTGCCTGACCATGTGGGAGTCAGCAGATGTGTCAGCTGACCCAACATGGAGGGATCAGCCGCGTTACCTCACGACATCGTTGATTGGTTGTTGTGATGATGGACTCGACTCGAGATGTGTGTTGTGTCTCTGATTCGAACCGTTTGGGATCTGTCATGTTAACTGTCTCAACATGCAGAGGATCAGCTGTGTGGCTGACCTGACATGTGAGGGATCAGCTGTGTGGCTGACCTGACATGTGAGGGATCAGCTGTGTGGCTAACCTGACATGTGAGGGATCAGCTGTGTGGCTGACCTGACATGTGATGGATCAGCTGTGTGGCTGACCTGACATGTGATGGATCAGCTGTGTGGCTGACCTGACATGTGATGGATCAGCTGTGTGGCTGACCTGACATGTGATGGATCAGCTGTGTGGCTGACCTGACATGTGAGGGATCAGCTGTGTGGCTGACCTGACATGTGAGGGATCTGCTGTGTGGCTGACCTGACATGTGAGGGATCAGCTGTGTGGCTGACCTGACATGTGATGGATCTGCTGTGTGGCTGACCTGACATGTGATGGATCAGCTGTGTGGCTGACCTGACATGTGATGGATCTGCTGTGTGGCTGACCTGACATGTGAGGGATCTGCTGTGTGGCTGACCTGACATGTGATGGATCTGCTGTGTGGCTGACCTGACATGTGAGGGATCAGCTGTGTGGCTGACCTGACATGTGAGGGATCTGCTGTGTGGCTGACCTGACATATGAGGGATCAGCTGTGTGGCTGACCTGACATGTGATGGATCTGCTGTGTGGCTGACCTGACATGTGATGGATCAGCTGTGTGGCTGACCTGACATGTGAGGTATCAGCTGTGTGGCTGACCTGACATGTGAGGGATCTGCTGTGTGGCTGACCTGACATGTGATGGATCAGCTGTGTGGCTGACCTGACATGTGAGGTATCAGCTGTGTGGCTGACCTGACATGTGATGGATCTGCTGTGTGGCTGACCTGACATGTGAGGGATCAGCTGTGTGGCTGACCTGACATGAGGGATCTGCTGTGTGGCTGACCTGACATGTGAGGGATCAGCTGTGTGGCTGACCTGACATGTGAGGGATCAGCTGTGTGGCTGACCTGACATGTGAGGGATCTGCTGTGTGGCTGACCTGACATGTAAGGGATCTGCTGTGTGGCTGACCTGACATGTGAGGGATCTGCTGTGTGGCTGACCTGACATGAGGGATCTGCTGTGTGGCTGACCTGACATGTGAGGGATCTGCTGTGTGGCTGACCTGACATGTGAGGGATCAGCTGTGTGGCTGACCTGACATGTGAGGGATCTGCTGTGTGGCTGACCTGACATGTGAGGGATCTGCTGTGTGGCTGACCTGACATGTGAGGGATCAGCTGTGTGGCTGACCTGACATGTGAGGGATCTGCTGTGTGGCTGACCTGACATGTGATGGATCAGCTGTGTGGCTGACCTGACATGTGATGGATCAGCTGTGTGGCTGACCTGACATGTGATGGATCAGCTGTGTGGCTGACCTGACATGTGATGGATCAGCTGTGTGGCTGACCTGACATGTGAGGGATCAGCTGTGTGGCTGACCTGACATGTGATGGATCTGCTGTGTGGCTGACCTGACATGTGATGGATCTGCTGTGTGGCTGACCTGACATGTGATGGATCTGCTGTGTGGCTGACCTGACATGTGATGGATCAGCTGTGTGGCTGACCTGACATGTGAGGGATCAGCTGTGTGGCTGACCTGACATGTGAGGGATCAGCTGTGTGGCTGACCTGACATGTGATGGATCTGCTGTGTGGCTGACCTGACATGTGAGGGATCAGCTGTGTCGGTTAGCCACATCAAGGGGGGGCGATTGTGTCAGTAGGTTCAGCATAGGGAGACCGCTGGGTAGTACAGTTGCCGCAGATCACACACACTTTTAATTTTGTGTATTTGTGCTGACACTTGGTAATGCTTCAGGGACGTAACAGATGAAGTTGTACATCAGGCGTGAGCAGAATTTCGCTGCCGGCGACAGCTTCATAAATTTGTGAATCGGCTGTACGCCGAGAGTCACCGGACTCTGACTGGAACATGGAAATGATGAATGGTTTGGGCTGGAACGTATGCTGAGTTCATTAATTGATATTCTCTCTCTATTTATGTTGTTCTCTCTCTCTCTCTCTCTCTCTCTCTCTCTCTCTCTCTCTCTCTCTGTATATATAACTGCATAAAGAGTGACCTTTTCTTTCATGTATCGACAATGAATTCTATCAATATGACGAGGAATATTTATTATACGTTTGTGTTGACAAAACTGTAATAATGTTTTGGACGTTGGGTTTCTTCCCTTACCTGCAGACACAATTCTGTCAGGTGGGAGGAAGAGCCTCCCAGAGAGTTGGCTGTGGGACAGTTGCTGGGAGAGAATGTTTCATGACTGTGTGGGCCGCGTATGTGATAACCTGTTGGGACCATCCCGTAGAGATATGGTCTACGGCCGAGAGGGAGGCCTAGTGGCTGTGGACAGTGGAAGACAAGCGGGGAGACTAGGTGGAAGTGGAGCTGGGATAAGTGGTGGAGTGAGGGGGTGATATCGAGTGGAATGTACGGTTGAAAAATATACGGACCGTGGAAGGGAAACTACACCGCACGATGTAAAGTCGAGGATGGGACACATAAAGATGATGTGGTGTGAGGGAAAGGTGAGGAAAGGCGAGGGGCAAGAGTGGCGGAGAACAGTGGAGGAGGAGGAAGAAGAGGACGGTGAACATCCCAACACAAACACTCCTTGGCTGTGGCCACCACCTCCTCACGCACGGCTGCCACAGAAAAGGGCTCCAGGACCCGTAAATAATAAGGAATGGCCCCTTACCCTGTGGGAATCTCAAGAGGGCCTCGCACAGTCATTACCACACTCGTACTTTTATACAGTTAGGTGCAACATGTTTCTCCTGTGTAGTGACTCCATGGCACTGGTTATTTACATCGAAGTAATGTGTGGCCCTCAACCTTATATATGAGTAATAGATAGTGGCAAATTATGTCTTCAATAGAGTGAATTAGTTTTTAAACTTTCCCTTATTCTCTCTCACGCTACACAGAGCCAGATGTCCTCAAAGCTGTCACGCACGACGTAATAAGAACATACGTCTGGGCTCGTTGACGTGTTTCCTCGAGACCGGTGATGGTGTCTGTGGCTCTGTAGAATGTTGGGAGGACAGTCGTTATCTTGGTGGTACATCTATATTTAGAACTGGGAGTGAAAGTGACAAGAACCATTCATAGGGTGAGGAGAGAGAGAGAGAGAGAGAGAGAGAGAGAGAGAGAGAGAGAGAGAGAGAGAGAGAGAGAGAGTCTTGCTGTGATTCGGGTGCCAGCTAAGATTAGAATAATAATTCTCATCTTTTTACCTGGATTTTAATGGTAAACTTCAGAAATTAGCATGAACATGAAAGTTAATGGACGTCTGAGGTGATGGTCCTCAAGATACACTGCAAATTGTTTCATGTTATCCTTCTCATTATTTCTGTAATGACCACATCCCACATAAGAGAGTTAAAACTCAACTTCAATTTTTTCATATAAGCTGCGACGGCACTGGGACCTGAATGCCCTAATCAAGTCCTTATCATTAAATATATATATATATATATATATATATATATATATATATATATATATAACATACAAACCTCCAACAGCCAGGATCGAACCTGGGACCCCTGTGCAAGAGGCAGGCATGCTAACCGCTAGGCTATAGGAAACAACCAAGTATAGACCCCGTTGCTCACCATTGTGAGACGAAGGGTATTCGAGTACTCAGTATTTCGAATAGTTGTTTCCTATTATACAGTCCCATAGCCTAGCGGTTACATGCCTGCCTCTTGCACAGGGGTCCCAGGTTCGATCCTGGCTGTTGGAGGTTTGTATGTTCTATGAAGATGCGCGTTCATATGCACTTTATTCGTATATATATATATATATATATATATATATATATATATATATATATATATATATATATATATATGGGAGCGGGGGGCTGGAAATCCTCCCCTCTCGTTTTTTTTTTAATTTTCCAGAAGGAACAGAGAACGAGGCCAGGTGAGGATATTCCCTCAGAGGTCCAGTCTTCTGTTCTTAACGCTACCTTGCTAACGCGGGAAATGGCGAATAGTATGAAAGAAATATATATATATATATATATATATATATATATATATATATATATATATATATATATATATATGTATATATATTTGTTTTCATTTATTATTTTTTCATTATACTTTGTCGCTGTCTCCCGCGTTAGCGAGGTAGCGCAAGAAAACATACGAAAGAATAGCCCAATCCACACACATACACATGTATATACAGAAACGCCCACACACGCACATATACATACCTATACATTTCAACATACACGTACATACACAGACATATATACACATGTACATATTCATACATGCTGCTTTGTTCATTCACCCCGCCACACATGCAATGACAACCCCCTACCTCCGCGTGCGCGCGAGGTAGCGTTAGGAAAAGACAACAAAGGCCACATTCGTTCAACTGTCAGTCTCTAGCTGTCATGTTTAATGCACCGAAACCATAGCTACCCTTCCACATCCAGGCCTCACAAAACTTTCTATGGTTTACCTCAGACGCCTCATGTCCTGGTTCAATCCATTGACAGCACTTCGACCCCGGCATACCACATCGTTCCAATTCATCATTTTCCTTGCACGCCTTTCACCCTCCTGTATGTTCAGGCCCCGATCGTTCAAAATCTTTTTCACTCCATTCTTCCACCTCCAATGTGGTCTCCCACTTCTCCTCGTTCCCTCTGCCTCTGACACATATATCCTCTTGGTCAATCTTTCCTCACTCATTCTTTCCATGTGACCAAACCATTTCAACAAACCCTCTTCTGCTCTCTCAACCACACTCTTTATTACCACACATCTCTCTTACCCTTTCATTACTTAATCAAACCACCTCACACCACATATTGTCCTCAAACATCTCATTTCCAACACATCCACCCTCCTCCGCACAACCCTATCCATAGCCCACGCCTCGCAACCATATAACATTGTTGGAACCACTATTCCTTCAAACATACCGATTTTTGCTCTCCGACATAACGTTCTCGCCTTCCACACATTCTTCAACGCTCCCAGAACCTTCGCCCCTTTCCCCGCCCTATGACTCATTTCCACTTGCTTGGTTACATCCGCTGCCAAATCCACTCTCCGATATCTAAGACGCCTCACTGCCTCCAGTTTTCTCCATTTAAACTTCCCTCCCAATTTACTTTTCCCTCAACCCTACTGAACCTAATAACCTGCTCTAACATTTACTCTCAACGTTCTTCTTTCACACACTTTACCAAACTCAGTCACCGACTTCTGCAGTTTCTCACCCGAATCACCCGCCAGCGCTGTATCATCAGCGAACAACAACTGACTTCCCAAGCCCTCTCAACCACAACAGACTGCGTATTTCCCCCTCTCTCCAAAACTCTTGCATTCACCTTCCTAACAACCCCATCCATAAACCAATTAAACATCCATGGAGACATCACGCATCTCTGCCGCAAACCGACATTGACTTAGACCAATCACTTTCCTCTCTTCCTACTCATACACAAGCCTTACATCCCCGATAAAAACTTTTCACTGCCTCTAGCAAATTGCCTCCTACACCATATACTCTTAATACCTTCCACAGAGCATCTCTGTCAGCTCTATCATATGCCTTCTCCAGATCCATAAACGCTACATATAAATCCATCTGTTTTTCAAATATTTCTCACATACATTCTTCAAAGCAAACACCTGATCCACACATCCTATACTACTTCTGAAACCACACTGCTCTTCCCCAATCTAATGCTCTGTACATGACTTGAACCCTTCAATCAATACCCTCCCATATAATTTCCCAGGAATACTCATCAAACTTATGCATTCCAGAGCAATACCGTCCAAATCCATACGAACGCGCTCTTCTATATAATATATATATAATATATATTCCTTATGTCAGATATCCAAATTTTCGAGTACCTTTTTGGGGGGTATGAGCTGCTGGGTTGACTTTAGACGGAATGCCTGAATCAGGATTCGAACCAGCTCGCTGAACCCCAAGCGGCTCGAGAATGCGTCGATGTTAACCGCTACACCACAGAGGTCCACAAGGATGTGTTGGTATTCCACGTCCAGCCTCCCTGCTATTGACTCTCCCGTTCTTATCCATGTCTGCAGGTAACAAAAGTCTGTTACGAGTTTCGTAAGTTTCATAACAAATCACAGTACGAGACAACACAAGAATTCGGTGTGGTGAAAACCAAGGAAATTGTAAGTGACGGTCTTGTATATTGTAAAGAGAGAGACAGCAAGAGCTATGGAGCCAGCCTAAAGTGAACAAACCTTTCTCTGAAAGCTTTGTGCATGTCTGCAGTGGAAGCTTTATTTCTCGTGACTTTTGAGCGATGTAGAACATGTTCAGTTCTTTACACACATGTTTCTTTTATATGTATGTGATGAATATTGATTGTCTATACATACGTGAATGTGTGTATACAGATGCAAAATGTCATGTCCGTTAACAGTGTCCTTGACTTCCAAAGCAGTGCATGGGGAGGGTATGAGATGAGCCTAGGAGTTACGAACTCATCAGTTGAATGGCTGTTGGGGATTTGTTATGTACTGTACGCACGAAGTCGGTGTGGGTCGCCCAGAGCAGCAACCGGTGTCCTCTGTACCAGCAGACATGTACATTTCTTCCCCCACTCATACATCAGTTTTTTTTAGACATTACATAGATATACTGTACTGAGCATTCAACATTTGTTTATGATTTTATCATATTTGGTGAATGTTTGCTGCCTCATTGGACTCTACAGGAGCCGGGACAAGAGTTGCCAGCCCGTAGCGTCAAATGATTCAACTGTTGTCGGTATAGTGTTACCAGACTGACCCCACTCTCACCCTCAATCATTTTTCATTCCTCTATCTATCCCGTGTAATTCAGTTTCCCCCACACACTTTGTATCATTCACTCCTCACAGTCACCCTACGTCTTTCATACCTCACCCTCGCTCTTCTTCATTCACGCGACATCCTCACGCTGCGTAACTCACTCCACACCCTCACGTGACCTGCATCAATTACTCCACACCCTCACCTTACATCACTCACTCCACACCCTCACCTTACATCACTAAGCCCACGCCCTCACACTGTATCATTCATTTAACACCTTCACCCTGCATCATTCATTTCTCATCAAGTCGGGTTCTCCCTCGCCGTCATTCACGTCTTTCACCTGCACAATGTCCTCCAGATGCTCTTCCTACTCTCTTCTCCTACCCATCTCATCACCAAGATTCGCTCTCATCCACACCATTTACTCTCACATTTCTCATCACTTCGCTTCACAATGTCTTGATCCCCCTCCAGAACACATTTCTCTCCAGTGAACCGTAATCTGACCTTCCAGTGTGTTAATTCACTTCAGTCTGTCTGTCTCATATATATATATATATATATATATATATATATATATATATATATATATATATATATATATATATATATATATATATATATCAACTTTTGACTTGCCGGACTACGCCTGCTTGAGGTATTACAGGGTGTGAAAATCTCCTTTGGCGTGGCTACATCATTGGAAATGTATTATTGTCAAGGAATTTCTTACTTCAGAGGAATCCAATTTCCCTGCTCCTGGAAATAGTAAAGCCTTGGGTCGCAGTAGCTCTGGTAAGAAGTCTTGGATAACACCAGGACTTTCTTAGAAAAAGGTCGTAGGTAGCACGAGGACTTTCTCTGAAAGAGGTTTTGGGCAACACCAGAGCTTACTTAGAAAGAAGTCTTGGGGTAACACTGGGGTTTTTCTTACCAGGACTTTCTCTGAAAGAGGCCTTGAGTTGCACCAGGAATTTCTTTGAACGACGTTTTGGGTAATATCAAGAAACTTCCTTTGAGGATGTAGGTTGGAAGGAGTTTTGTAACTAGTGCTATCGGAGGTTTTGTGAAATCTGCTTCAAAGTGTCGGGGTTATGTGTGACTTGGAACTCAAAAAGAGGATGGAGAAGGAAATGGAAAGTGACTTGGTTTAACGTGGAATTTCAAAAAGCAAGAGAGCTTAGAAATGCACCGTGGAGGAGGCACACACGTAACTGTAGCGGGACAACATTTGAAAGATACAGAAGAGCAAGAGATGGACAGTGCAAGGTGAATAGGGAGGAGCAGAGTGGTTTTGAAAAGAAACATTGTGGACAAGGCTAAAGACAACCCATAGTATTACCAGTGGAACATACTCTTGGTTAAAGAATAACTCATCGGGCTAAGGAACGGAGAGGGAAGAATTCTTGATGTAAACGAGGAAACGTGTGGGGATAAGTGACGGTTGTAAAGGTGTTTTCACACTTGAGGATGATAATACACTGGTGTTAGGAAGGTGGGCGGGAGAAGCTTCGCAACGTAGGTAGATGATATGACGAGGCTACCAAGACAGCTTGGCCCATATAAGGCCCATGGACCTGATGAAGACTCTCCTTGTGTTGAAGGAATGCGAGGAGGCACTTGCTTGGGCCCTTGAAATAAAGTCCGTTGGAACACTTGAGGAATGGGTCGTTCCAAATGTTGTTCTTGTATTTGAGAAAGGGACCGGTAGAGCGACCTCAACTACAGGCCTTACGAGTGTGGTTTACAGAATTATTAGAAAGATCATTTGAAAACACTGATGACTACGTACGTATACTGACAAAGCTGGATGACGCCCATCAGGTCTGCTCACCGTACCTGAAAATCACAAAGATGATTCAGAGACGATCAAGATATCTTGGTAACTGAAGAGAGAGAGAGAGTCGAGCTACAGTGAAAAGTTGAGGACTATATAGCTGCCTACCTTGGAGGAAAGAAGAGAGAGGAGTGACCTGATAACATCCATTAGGGTCCTAAATCAATTGGATGAAGATGACTGTAAACATTTCTTCCCGGAGTGCAGTGTCAGAGACCAGAGGCCGTGACAAGAAGCTCAGAAAGTGGAAAAAAACTACTGGTTTAGTGTAAGGGGAACGGATGGTTGGAATGGTTTAAGCAAAGAGAAGATGACTGTCTCTGATTACAAATATTGAAAAGTTTTCTTGTTGGTATAAAATGTACTAAGAGATGGAGCCCCGCGAATTCAAGGCTCCTCCTCCGTTATGTATAAATAATTACAAATAGATAGACACACGCACACACACATGCACACACACATGCACACACACATGCACACACACACACACACACATGCACACACATGCACACACACATGCACACACACACACACACACACACACGCATTATCATTTTTATCTGAGGTTCGGCTCTTTGTTCCTTTAAGTGAAAATCGAACAGTGGTCACTTTCTATGGTGGTGGATGCAGTAAGTGGGTCACCTGAATAAGAATACTGTTGATGAGTTCTATTAAAGAACAATGGAAGGGGCGGTAAAATGAGATAGCTGAACCCTTGGCTGCTCTTTCCAGTGATTCTCTCTTTACTGGAGAAGTTCCAGAGGAATGGAGGTTTGTCAGCGTAACACCAACGCATATTGAAAGCACGTATTACGTCACCGCCCGGAAATTATCGTCTGTAGCTGGAAAACTTGTGGAAACCATCATTCGGGACAATATTGTAAACCATTTGGAGGACCACCTCTTGATAAGCGAATCTTCTCATGATTTTCGTCAAAATCGTTCATGTTTGACAAATTTACTTGATTTCTGTCGTTATATTATAACATGTATGATGAACGTAAAGCATTTGATGTCATCTGTTTCGAGATTCAAGAAGGATTCCATAAGTTCCACGTCAAAGGTTACAAACAAAAGTAAAGTCACATGGGATACACAGGGTTGTGTACTTCAATGGTTAGCAAATTAGTTGACTGGTCGTAAACAGAGTAGTGATTCATGGTGATCCTCAAATTGGTTAGACGTAACAAATGGTGTGATACAGGGATCACTCAAGGCGCCAGTCTTCTCTTGGTGTGATTCACTGTTGTAATAAACTTTACCGAAGCCTTGGAGGATTGATTTGGTGCTGCTTACGAGACATGTGGGCGCGGGGTTTTCTAGCCTCCCAGGTCACATGTGATGGGGACTCACTGACCATTGGTTGGTCCGAGATGGAAAGTTCTGTGGCCTTGTCTAATGGTTTGTCTTACGGCCTGCCATGCGGTAGAACCGGGGTTCGAATCCTTGACGCTACAAAAGTAAATTTCTCTTATTTATTCCATTTTTTTTTTATTATACTGTGTCGCTGTCTCCCGCGTTAGCGAGGTAGCGCAAGGAAACAGACGAAAGAATGGCACAACCCACCCACATACACATGTATATACATACACGTCCACGCATGCACATATACATACCTATACATCAGACATATATATATATATATATATTTTTTTTTTTATACCTCGTCGCTGTCTCCCGCGTTTGCGAGGTAGCGCAAGGAAACAGACGAAAGAAATGGCCCAACCCCCCCCCCATACACATGTACATACACACGTCCACACACGCAAATATACATACCTACACAGCTTTCCATGGTTTACCCCGGACGCTTCACATGCCTCGATTCAATCCACTGACAGCACGTCAACCCCTGTATACCACATCGCTCCAATTCACTCTATTCCTTGCCCTCCTTTCACCCTCCTGCATGTTCAGGCCCCGATCACACAAAATCCTTTTCACTCCATCTTTCCACCTCCAATTTGGTCTCCCTCTTCTCCTCGTTCCCTCCACCTCCGACACATATATCCTCTTGGTCAATCTTTCCTCACTCATTCTCTCCATGTGCCCAAACCATTTCAAAACACCCTCTTCTGCTCTCTCAACCACGCTCTTTTTATTTCCACACATCTCTCTTACCCTTACGTTACTTACTCGATCAAACCACCTCACACCACACATTGTCCTCAAACATCTCATTTCCAGCACATCCATCCTCCTGCGAACAACTCTATCCATAGCCCACGCCTCGCAACCATACAACATTGTTGGAACCACTATTCCTTCAAACATACCCATTTTTGCTTTCCGGGATAATGTTCTCGACTTCCACACATTTTTCAAGGCTCCCAAAATTTTCGCCCCCTCCCCCACCCTATGATCCACTTCCGCTTCCATGGTTCCATCCGCTGACAGATCCACTCCCAGATATCTAAAACACTTCACTTCCTCCAGTTTTTCTCCATTCAAACTCACCTCCCAGTTGACTTGACCCTCAACCCTACTGTACCTAATAACCTTGCTCTTATTCACATTTACTCTTAACTTTCTTCTTCCACACACTTTACCAAACTCCGTCACCAGCTTCTGCAGTTTCTCACATGAATCCGCCACCAGCGCTGTATCATCAGCGAACAACTGACTCACTTCCCAAGCTCTCTCATCCCCAACAGACTTCATACTTGCCCCTCTTTCCAAGACTCTTGCATTTACCACCCTAACAACCCCATCCATAAACAAATTAAACAACCATGGAGACATCACACACCCCTGCCGCAAACCTACATTCACTGAGAACCAATCACTTTCCTCTCTTCCTACACGTACACATGCCTTACATCCTCGATAAAAACCTTTCACTGCTTCTAACAACTTGCCTCCCACACCATATATTCTTAATACCTTCCACAGAGCATCTCTATCAACTCTATCATATGCCTTCTCCAGATCCATAAATGCTACATACAAATCCATTTGCTTTTCTAAGTATTTCTCACATACATTCTTCAAAGCAAACACCTGATCCACACATCCTCTACCACTTCTGAAACCACACTGCTCTTCCCCAATCTGATGCTCTGTACATGCCTTCACCCTCTCAATCAATACCCTCCCATATAATTTACCAGGAATACTCAACAAACTTATACCTCTGTAATTTGAGCACTCACTCTTATCCCCTTTGCCTTTGTACAATGGCACTATGCACGCATTCCGCCAATCCTCAGGCACCTCACCATGAGTCATACACACATTAAATAACCTTACCAACCAGTCAACAACACAGTCACCCCCTTTTTTAATAAATTCCACTGCAATACCATCCAAACCTGCTGCCTTGCCGGCTTTCATCTTCCGCAAAGCTTTTACTACCTCTTCTCTGTTTACCAAATCACTTTCCCTAACCCTCTCACTTTGCACACCACCTCGACCCAAACACCCTATATCTGCCACTCTGTCATCAGACACATTCAACAAACCTTCAAAATACTCATTCCATCTCCTTCTCACATCACCACTACTTGTTATCACCTCCCCATTTACGCCCTTCACTGAAGTTCCCATTTGCTCCCTTGTCTTACGCACCCTATTTACCTCCCTCCAGAACATCTTTTTATTCTCCCTAAAATTTACTGATAGTCTCTCACCCCAACTCTCATTTGCCCTTTTTTTTCACCTCTCGCACCTTTCTCTTGACCTCCTGTCTCTTTCTTTTATACTTCTCCCACTCAATTGCATTTTTTCCCTGCATATACATAATTCATACTGTCTGCCCTTATTCATTCCCGTCGCCACCCCGCCACACATGAAATGAAAACCCTACAGCTCCCTTTCCACATCCAGGCCCCACAAAATTTTCCATGGTTTACCCCAGACGCTTCACATGCCCTGGTTCAATCCATTGACAGCACGTCGACCCCGGTATACCATATCGTTCCAATTCACTCTATTCCTTGCACGCCTTTCACCCTCCTGCATGTTCAGGGCCCGATCACTCAAAACCTTTTTCACTCCATCTTTCCACCTCCAATTTGGTCTCCTACTTCTCGTTCCCTCCACCTCTGACACATATATCCTCTATGTCAATCTTTCCTCACTCATTCTCTCCATGTGACCATACCATTTCAAAACACCCTCTTCTGCTCTTTCAACCACACTCTTTTTACTACCACACATCTCTCTTACCCTCTCATTACTTACTCAATCAAACCACCTCACACCACATATTGTCCTCAAACATCTCATTTCCAGCACATCCACCCTCCGCACAGCTCTATCCATAGCCCACGCCTCGCAACCATATAACATTGTTGGAACCACTATTCCTTCAAACATACCCATTTTTGCTTTCCAAGATAACGTTCTCGACTTCTACACATTTTTCAACGCTCCGAGAACTTTCGCCTCCTCCCCCACCTTGTGATTCACTTCCACTTCCATGGATCCATACGCTGCCAAATCCACTCCCAGATACCTAAAACACTTCACTTCCTCCAGTTTTTTCCATTCAAACTTACCTCTCAATTGACTTGTCCCTCAACCCTACTGTACCTAACCTAGCTATTATTCACATTTACTCTCAGCTTTCTTTTTTCACTCACTTTACCAAACTCATCACCAGCTTCTGCAGTTTGTCACCTAAATCAGCCACCAGCGCTGTATCATCAGCGAAAAACAACTGACTCGCTTCCCAAGCTCTCTCATCCACAACAGACTGCATACTTGCCCCTCTTTCCAAAACTTGCATTCACCTCCCTAACAACGCCATCCATAAACGAATTAAACAACCATAGAGACATCACGCACCCCTGCCCTGAGAACCAATCACTTTCCTCTATTCCTACACGTATACATGCCTTACATCCTCGATAAAAACTTTTCACTGCTTCTAACAACTTACCTCCCACACCATATATTCTTAATACCTTCCACACAACATCTCTATCAACTCTATCATATGCCTTCTCCAGATCCATAAACGCGACATACAAATCCATTTGCTTTTCTAAATATTTCTCATACATTCTTCAAAGCAAACACCTGATCCACACATCCTCTACCACTTCTGAAACCACACTGCTCTTCCACAATCTGATGCTCTGTACTCGCCTTCACCCTCTCAATCAATACCCTCCCATATAATTTCCTACTCAACAAACTAATACCTCTGTAATTTGTGCACTCGCTCTTATCCCCTTTGCCTTTGTACAATGGCACTATGCAAGCATTCCGCCAGTCCTCAGGCACCTCACCATGAGTCATACATACATTGAATAACCTTACCAACCAGTCAACAATACAGTCACCCCCTGTTTTAATGAATTCCTCTGCAATACCATCCAAACCCGCTGCCTTGCCGGCTTTCATCTTCCGCAAAGCTTTTACTACCTCTTCTCTGTTTACCAAATCATTCTCCCTAACCTTCTCACTTTGCACACTACCTCGACCAAAACACCCCATATCTGCCACTCTATCATCAAACACGTTCAACAAACCTTCAAAATACTTACTCCATCTCCTTCTCACATCACCACTACTCGTTATCACCTCCCCATTAGCCCCCTTCACAGATGTTCCCATTTGTTCCCTTGCCTTACGCATTTTATTTACTTCCTTCCAAAACATCTTTTTATTCTCCCTAAAATTTAATGATACTCTCTCACCTCAACTCTCATTTGCCCTCTTTTTCGCCTCTTGCACCTTTTCTGTTGACCTCCTGCCTCTTTCTTTTATTTTTTCTCCCAGTCATTTGCATTATTTCCCTGCAAAAAGCGTCCAAATTTCTCTCCCTTCTCTTTCACTAATAATCTTACTTCTTCATCCCACCACTCACTACCCTTTCTAATCTGCCCACCTCCCACGCTTCTCATGCCACAAGCATCTTTTGCACAAGCCATCACTGCTTCCCTAAATACATCCCATTCCTCCCCCATTCCTTACTTCCTTTGTTCTCACCTTTTTCCATTCTGTATTCAGTCTCTCCTGGTACTTCCTCACACAAGTCTCCTTTCCAAGCTTGCTTACTCTCACCACTCTCCTCACCCCAACTTTCTTTCTTCTTTTCTGAAAACCTCTACAAATCTTCACCTTAGCCTCCACAAGATAATGATCAGACATCCCTCTAGTTGCGCTTCTCAGCACATTAACATCCAAAAGTCTCTCTTTCGCGCGCCTATCAATTAACACGTAATACAATAACGCTCTCTGGCCACCTCTCCCACTTACATACGTATACTTATGTATATCTCTCTTTTTAAACCAGGTATTCCCAATCACCAGTCCTTTTTTCAGCACATAAATCTACAAGCTCTTCACCATTTCCATTTACAACACTGAACACCCCATGTACACCAGTTATTCCCTCAACTGCCACATTACTCACCTTTGCATTCAAATCTCCCGTCACTATAACCCGGTCTCGTGCATCAAAACCACTAACACACTCACTCAGCTGCTCCCAAAACACTTGCCTCTCATGATCTTTCTTCTCATGCCAGGTGCATATGCACCAATAATCACCCATCTCTCTCCATCCACTTTCAGTTTTACCCATATCAATCTAGAGTTTACTTTCTTACACTCTATCACATACTCCCACCACTCCTGTTTTAGGAGTAGTGCTACTCCTTCCCTTGCTCTTGTCCTCTCACTAACCCCTGACTTTACTCCCAAGACATTCCCAAACCACTCTTTCCCGTTACCCTTGAGCTTCGTTTCACTCAGAGCCAAAACCTCCAGGCTCCTTTCTTCAAACATACGACTTATCTCTCCTTTTTTCTCATCTTGGTTACATCCACACACACATTTAGACACCCCAGTCTGAGCCTTCGAGGAGGATGAGCACTCCCCGCGTGACTCTTTCTTCTGTTTTCTCGTTTAGAAAGTTAAGATACAAGGAGGGAAGGGTTTCTAGCCCTCCGCTACCGTCCCCTTTAGTCGCCTTCTTCGACACATGAGGAATGCGTGGGAAGTATTCTTTCTCCCTTGTTCCATGTGTCTTAATATATATATTGAAAGACTCTACTTTTCAAAAATTAGCCAATGTTCTTTTTTCTAATCGTTAATCATAAATCTTTACAGAAATTGAAATGTTAAATGATTAATTGTTGTCTCCGATGCGTGAAATTCATTGATTATCATGTTGCCTCACTTGAGGTGATAAAATGCATTTTCACGCGTTCCAGATTTGTATCTGTTGACCATTTTTGGCAGCAAATGAAAAAGGATCATTTTCGTATATTTCGAAAATGTATCCATTATTTATTGGTCTCCTCTGAGTAGATGATGTTCTTGAGCGACAAGAGAAAAAAAAGTGGAGACAACACAAACATTTAGAGAACGGGAACAGCACGTAGCGAAAATGAGCTTTCCTGATAATTTCCCGCCTCCTCAGGCTCTCAACGCTTGACTGACAGTGTCTTCGGAGGAGCCACGGTAGAACTACGAGAAAATAGGTTTACTTTGCGTAGCGTTCCTTATCATTCATGTCCCTGACGTTGTGACCGGCGAGCACTGGGGAGGCGCGGGACCAACTGCAATGATGAGATGAAGACATTCGTCCGGGGGTGAGCATCGTCCAGGGTGAAGTTGGAAAACAATTTACAGGAGTGGGTCTCACTGTAACAGCTTGGTGATGGCTGGGTAACAAGCCCTCAGGGGACTGGAGATGAGAGAGAGAGAGAGAGAGAGAGAGAGAGAGAGAGAGAGAGAGAGAGAGAGAGAGAGAGAGAGAGAGAGAGAGTAAGGATGAACGTATGTATCAGTATTCCAGTCTCAAGCTACTGTATAAACAAACTAGACAGAACTGTAGACATAAAACTGTCCATTACTTCCTTGGGCCTTGGCATGATGAGTCCGAAATGTTTGTCTCTTATTTGTGGGAACTCCAGCCAGTCACCATGTGGTCCCGCGCCCCAACTCCTTGGGTCACCACGCGGTAGAATACTTCAACGATCAAAACTTAGGAAGATAACTTACAAGCGATTTCTTCCATCAGCACTTGGAAGGTCCGATAAAACGTTGTTCTGCGACTGTTTAACACGACTAACGCATCACTTTTGTAGAGAAATATTACTGTCGAAATGATGATAAAACATTTGAGGTGGAGCTCATGTAGGTTAAGGGGAGGAATCAGTTGCATTAGATGAAGCAGTTACAGAGGCATCTAGATTGTTTACATAATGTTTAATGGTAATTGAAAATAATGCATCGGACGAGACCAGCAAATGCTCCTTTTAGAGTTGACTAGCCTACGCGGACGTGCAAACATCCAACTTGGCCTCACACCAATCGAAATGGCTTTGCACTAGCCATGCGCAGACCTACATACCTTTGCTCTGCCCAGTGTTAACTCTCATTGACTAGTCTAGCTGGACACCAACTGATATGGCTATTCCACAACCAACTTGGTACAAGCCATCATAACGTTTGTATTGGCCGAAATAACCTTATGCCAACGAACGAGACAATGTACCTGCCAAAATAGCCTTGTCCCAACCAACATGACCTCCTCCCCAGCCATCGTAACCATGACCAGCCTACGTAAGTACGTAACCCTCCGCTACCCAGGAGTGATAAATTTACGAATTATAAGAATTATGTTACACGATAGTTTATCGTGTATGGAGTAAAGGACATTTTGGATATGTGTTAATTAAGGAAACTTTTCGAAAGTGAAACTGGCTCTCTGTGACATGTCATATTCCATTTCATCGTGATTTAAATAACAGCCATTCACGTGACAGTGTTTGGGTTACACCATTTGTACAAGATCAGGAAGCAGTAGCAGCACCACCCCCCGCCACCCTGACGATGATAACAGCATTGCTAACATCCACTTGAGAAGCTCACTACACACAGTCCTCACCGTCAACACGTTGCCAGAACCAGTACTAATGAACACATACCTAACCCAAACTGGTGACAACGTAACACAGAATATAACGGGGTCTCTCACCGGCGGGCTGGCAGTGTCACCAATATCGGGGACAGTGTTGTATAACTGGTCAACTACCTTGTAAAGTAAATGGTTCACCGTACTCATCGTTCTTGGCCCTCCAGTCACCGCAACCACTGAGACCTTACTTGTCTCTGTGTCCTCATTCCTTGTTCTTGGCCTTCCAGTCACCGCAACCACTGAGACCTTACTTGTCTCTGACTCTGTGTCTTCATTCCTTGTCATAAATGCCCTAACATCAGAATGTAGCACGCTAACCCCTAGAGCCAAGGTCAGATATGCTCGCGATGCTAGTAAATGGATACATGTCAGATTGCAGTGGATTTCCTCTCGCATAGATAACCACGTGACACAGATGATAACTTGGCCAAATCTACAGCAGATGATAAAGCTGTTGTACATAAATAATACTGAATTATCATACACGTTTGAAAGATGCAGTCGGGAAAGAGCTGTCAGTCATTGGTGAGGCAATTAGAAGAATTAAGGTAGCATTATCAGGTTCCATGTTCAACATATTGAAAAATCTTGATTAATGTGTATGTACCCAGAAATTAACAGGTTTATTAGACTACAAGCTGTCGCTGCTAGATTAGAGTTAGGCTACGTGCACTGGTGCCTGGTTAGCTCGTGTGGAAATGTTAATCATATGAATCGTAATGTGTATGTGTGGGCGCAAGTGGGGACACACCTCCCAGAGCGCCTTGAAAATAGATTGTGAGTAAGCTGAAGTTTTCAGAGCTTGGGATAAGCAAATCCGGCAAGACGTGGCAGATTACTTTAATGGTGAGGTACCCGAAATGCTGAGAGTATATCCTGTTTTCGCATCGTGCTCATGAGTGTACTGTGTGAAGAGGTTGTAGGGTAATGAAAAGATCCGACTTCGTATTACCGGTTGGCGTTGCTGACCATGACGCATCTACGGGCTGCCCGGAGTATGTTAGATATACTGAAAAACATGGAAAACTGTCCTCTGAAAATGTGTTGATACGCGTAAACGCTCAGGTTCTCGTGTTTCCTTTTACATGTTTTTTTCAGCATTTATGAAATCACGTGTTTGTTGCGATTTTGTGTGTGTGTGTGTTTTTGTTTGTGTATATAAATGTATATATATATATATATATATATATATATATATATATATATATATATATATATATATATATATATGTATATATATATATATATGTATATATGTATATATATATATATATGTATATATATATATATATGTATATATATATATATATATGTATATATATATATATATGTATATATATATGTATATATATATGTATATATATATATATATATATATATATATATATATATATATATATATATGTATATATATATATATATATATATATATATATATATATATATATATATATATATATATTTTTTTTTTTTTTTTTTTTTTTGTGTTTTACTTTGTCGCTGCCTCTCGCGTTAGCAAGGTAGCGCAAGGAAACAAACGAAAGATTGGCCCAACCCACCCACATACACATGTATATATATATATATATATATAAACGCCCACAAACGCACATATAAATGACTATACATTTCAACGTATACATACACAGACATATACACGTGTACATATTTATACTTGCTGCCTTCATCCATTTTCGTTGCCACCCCGCCACACATGAAATGGCAATCCCCTTCCCCCCGCGCGCGTGCGAGGTAGCGCTCGGAAAAGACAACAAAGGCCACATTCGTTCACACTCAGTCTCTAGCTGTCATGTATAATGCACCAAAACCACAGCTCCCTTTCCACTTCCAGGCCCCACAAAACGTTCCATGGTTTACCCCAGACGCTTCACATGCCGTGGTTCAATCCATTGACAGCACGTCAACCCCAATATACCACATCGTTCCAATTCACACTATTCCTTGCTCGCCTTTCACCCTCCTGTATGTTCAGGCCCCGATCGCTCAAAATTTTTTTCACTCCATTCTTCTACCTCCAATTTGGTCTCCCACATCTCGTTCCCTCCACCTCTGACCCACATACCTCTTTGTCAAACTTTCCTCACTCATTCTTTCCATGTGACCAAACCATTTCAACAAACCCTCTTCTGATCTCTCAACCACACTCTTTTTATTACCTCACATCTCTCCTACCCTTTCGTTACTTACTCGATCAAACCACCTCACACTACATATTGTCCTCAAACATCTCATTTCCAACATATCCACCCTCCTCCGTACAACATTATCTATAGCCCACGCCTCGCAACCATATGACATTGTTGGGACCACTTTTCCTTCAAACATACCCATTTTTGCTCTCCAAGATAATGTTCTCGCCTTCCCCACATTTTTCAACGCTCCCAGAACCTTCGCCCCCTACCCCACCCTGTGACTCACTTCCGCTTCCATGGTTTCATCCGCTGCTAAATCCACTTCTAGATATCTAAAACACCTCACCATCCGCTGCCAGATCCACTCCCAGATATCTAAAACACTTCACTTCCTCCAGTTTTTCTCCATTCAAACTTCCCTCCCAATTGACTTGACCCTCAACCCTACTGTACCTAATAACCTTGCTCTTATTCACATGTACTCTCAGCTTTCTTATTTCACACACTTTACCAAACTCAGTCACCAGCTTCTGCAGTTTGTCACCCAAATCAGCCACCAGCGCTGTATCATCAGCTGTGTGTATATGTAATGGCCTTGATTAGGGAATTCAGTTGCTCGTGTCAACTCAGCTAAGATGAAATATAGATAGTTTTAATGATCTGCTTATCAGAGTCTTGAGAAGGATCCTTCCTGACCGCTGTATCACTAATACGTTGGGTCAGGACTACACAACGAGTCACACTTGCTGGGGACAGGCACACAGGAGGTACAGAGGATGGGATTGACTGGAGACGAAGTCGTAGAAGGCGACTAAAAGGGAAGGGAGCGGGGGGCTGGAAATCCTTCCCTCTCTTTTTTCTTTTTTTCTTTTTTAATTTTCCAAAAGAAGGAACAGAGAAGGGGGCCAGGTGAGGATATTCCCTCAAAGGTCCAGTACTCTGTTCTTAACGCTACCTCGCTAACGCGGGAAATGGAGAATAGTATGAAAGAAAAAGATATATATATATATATATATATATATATATATATATATATATATATATATATATATATATATATACACAGTACATTATGATAGGTAATGATTCTTTGCCTTACGAAAGCAAAGGATCACTTAAGCAGACAGACATGGACATAGACAAAAGGAATGGCAAAAAAAAGCCAAGAAATAAGCAGAGTGCCAACCACTCGTGCTGATGCAACCAGGAACTGCACTATACACCTGTTGGCGGAGAAAAAGTAGATCATTCGTAACAAAAAATGATACATATTCATATAAGCCCGGCGTGTACTGCGTCCTGTGTTACCAGGCAAAAGACTTGCAAAACAAAATGAAAACATTCTGGTCGTGTTATGAGCGACCAAGTGTCTGGCACTCGACTGTTGGGAACGAACTTTTAATTTCGAGGCAGAAAAAAAAAAAATCCATTAGCTCTTTCAGAATGACCTGGGGAGAGGGTCGGAGGGAGAGGATGGGAGGGAGAGGGGAGCTTGGAGGAGCCGGAGAGAAGGGAGCATGAGAGTGAGGGAGAAGCCAGGAGGGAGCGCTGCCAACCTCACTTTACAGGAAGCATCAACGTTACCATTACACTTGAATCTGAAGGGTTCTCTGCTCTGCACTTGGCCGTGGTGTGAGCAAGTACCGTCTCTCTTAAACCTGCACGGCTTCCACCATCCCCGCTTCCCGCTATGGCAAGACATTACACTTTATACCATGAAAACTCTTGACCCACCAATGTGTATTCGCGAACCTGGACAAGTTGTGTGCAATACAGGTGTTGCAGGGAGCGGGTGTTGCTGGTCGTTATGTTGCAGGGAGCGGGTGTTGCCTGGTGTTGCTGGTCATGTTGTAGGAAGTGGGTGTTGCTGGTCGTTATGTTGCAGGGAGCGGGTGTTGCCTGGTGTTGCTGGTCGTTATGTTGCAGGGAGCGGGTGTTGCTGGTCGTTATGTTGCAGGGAGCGGGTGTTGCCTGGTGTTGCTGGTCATGTTGCAGGGAGCGGGTGTTGCTGGTCGTTATGTTGCAGGGAGCGGGTGTTGCCTGGTGTTGCTGGTCGTTATGTTGCAGGGAGCGGGTGTTGCTGGTCGTTATGTTGCAGGGAGCGGGTGTTGCTGGTCGTTATGTTGCAGGGAGCGGGTGTTGCTGGTCGTTATGTTGCAGGGAGCGGGTGTTGCCTGGTGTTGCTGGTCGTTATGTTGCAGGGAGCGGGTATTGCTGGTCGTTATGTTGCAGGGAGCGGGTGTTGCTGGTCGTTATGTTGCAGGGAGCGTGTGTTGCCTGGTGTTGCTGGTCGTTATGTTGCAGGGAGCGGGTGTTGCTGGTCGTTATGTTGCAGGGAGCGGGTGTTGCTGGTCGTTATGTTGCAGGGTATCGCTGGGGATGATGAGCTGCTGGTCCTCATGTTGTTGGGTCAGAGGTTAAGGTGAGCATAACAGTTTCATCTGTGTACACATCCTGGCCCGACGTACCAGGTGTGTACATCCTGGCCCGACGTCCAGGTTTGTACATCCTGGCCCGACGTACCAGATGTACATCCTGGCCCGACGTCCAGGTGTGTACATCCTGGCCTGACGTCCAGGTGTGTACATCCTGGCCTGACGTACCAGGTGTGTACATCCTGGCCTGACGTACCAGGTGTGTACATCCTGGCCTGACGTACCAGGTGTGTACATCCTGGCCCGACGTCCAGGTGTGTACATCCTGGCCCGACGTCCAGGTGTGTACATCCTGGCCTGACGTACCAGGTGTGTACATCCTGGCCCGACGTCCAGGTGTGTACATCCTGGCCTGACGTACCAGGTGTGTACATCCTGGCCTGACGTACCAGGTGTGTACATCCTGGCCCGACGTACCAGATGTACATCCTGGCCCGACGTCCAGGTGTGTACATCCTGGCCCGACGTCCAGGTGTGTACATCCTGGCCTGACGTACCAGGTGTGTACATCCTGGCCCGACGTCCAGGTGTGTACATCCTGGCCCGACGTCCAGGTGTGTACATCCTGGCCTGACGTACCAGGTGTGTACATCCTGGCCCGACGTACCAGGTGTGTACATCCTGGCCCGACGTACCAGGTGTGTACATCCTGGCCTGACGTTCAGTTGTATACATCCTGGCCCGACGTACCAGGTGTGTACATCCTGGCCGGACGTACCAGATGTATACATCCTGGCCGGACGTACCAGGTGTATACATCCTGGCCCGACGTACCAGGTGTACATCAGGGGAAACATCTCCTCCTCCTCCTCCTCCTCCTGGTGGGCGGTTGGCCTGGAGGATGGTAGTGTACGTACATACCTTCCTGTCGTGCCCCAGGTGTGTACTAGCCACCGGCCTTCAACTGCACCAACTGTGTTAACTTTATGTAACATGTGATGTTTAACATGTGACTCAAGCAGCTTTACCTAAACCTTACCGGTATACAACTAGATGATAAACATGTTCTCTCTCCTGAGTATATAACGAGCAGTGTCATACCCACAGTAATTTCCCTTGACGATACTAAGGTGAAATGTTATGTTGCCTTTTGTGACGCAGTAATGCTCAACACGTCAACGACATGAAGCAGATGTATGTCGTTAACATACAGTGATAACCAACCCTTCCCTTGTCTGGGAGACGCAGTACTGGACACTAGGCAAGAGTTCCTGGTGCTAGTGGGAGCCTGGATGAGGTAGTCTCCAGGGTCACACTTGACTCGTCTGTCTGTTACACTATGACCAGCTCCCAGCCTTCATCTTGGCCACCCAGCGACTGCCGTCAGTCAGTACCCAAGGACAACAGAACTCGGGTCGGAGAAAATCTCAAGTTACTTTTCCAGAGTTTTATGTTTTATTTTTTTCTCCCTTGGGAAATGACACTCTAGGGTATGGAAGAATGATGACCTATGATGCAAGCAGCAGAATGATATGAAAAGGTGAGGTGATGGTGGTTGTCGAGGACGGGTATACTTCTGTGTTCCTTATGTGTCGAGTCTTCACTCTCATACCCAGGTGTCTTTTCATCGATCATTCCTGTGTGTGTGTGTGTTTTCACGTTGCCATGTTTGCGTGTAGCTTGGGCGTAACACGCGACGAAAGAGAGAATATTTAAGTTCGTTATGGACCTGGTGTTGATACAAGTACGAGAGGGGAAACTTCAGTTTTGCGAGACAAAATTTGAAGGTATTGACGCCAGGAAATTCTGAAGTTTCCTTTCCCGAGATTTGCTAAATTTTTGTCATGTTTATTATTGTTTTCTTACCCGTCTTGTCGACCCATTTCAACAAGTCAGTCACGTGGACCAGCTGGCTCATGCTGGGCTGATGTTAACATATTAACACACTTTAACATGTTCGTTTATGTGACAACTGGCTGTTATAAGAGGGGAACTAACCCATTAACGCTGCCTAATAATACGCCTATAGGGAACACATTCCTAGCTAACACACACACACACACACACACACACACACACACACACACACACACACACACACTCTACTTGTTAAAACAAAAATAGCTTGTATTTTCCCTAAAAAATATTGCTTTAAGGCATATATCATTATTTCCTTATTTATGAATGACAGCGTATATGTCTCAGTGACTAAAGATAAGCAAGGTGGAACTGATATCTTATTCGGTAAAGATCGATAACTTTATATCCCAGAAATATCAAGTGCTTTAGAAGCAAATATTTGCTCTTACCCATGCAACACTGCCTTCTGTACAGCGTACAGCTCGTAAAGGAAATAACAGCAGCGAATTGAGTAGATTCCTCCTTGAGTAAGATGTTCGGAATGACTTGATCTTTCTACACTGTGAAGGACTCCGTTAGAGAAATGATATAAACATGAGACCACTGGAGTGATCCGTAACTGCAGACGAAACTGATGCGAAACACTCGGTGAACCTGGTTCAAGTGGTGCAAAAAAAAAAGTGCGTGAGAAAAAACTAGCGAGAAGCACCACACAGGCTGGGAGGTCCTCGTGATCAAGAAGCAGCCACATCACAAGGATGAGAGGTTATTTCCATGGCTGCCACTCAGCGAGTCAACACTCTGGCCTGTGTATGATACACGTTGGCCGAGGCTTTCACGGTGCGTTCATTTCCTACACATCTCCAGGGACGTCTTCTCCAAGGATATTACCCGGAGGATCCATCTTCTCAGGCCTGTTTGAGGTTGTTCTGTATGTTCTCTCGTTGTGACGTGCACTGACGTGACATCCTGTCCAGGGCCACACTCCACCGCATACGATTCGCAGTTGTTTTTGGTCTCGCTGCCCAGGGGATGTGTGGTGTGTGTCCTCATCAGAGTCGTGCTTTTCCATGACTGTCTCCCTACTTTCGATACTCGTCATCCACAGCAGTTCTTCCGAAGTTCGTCCTTTCCAAGGCTCTTCTATTTCAAGAGCCGTCCTCACTAAGGGCTCTATTCTCCAAGAATTATCTTCTTCAAGAACTGTCTTCTTCAAGAACTGTCTTCTTCAAGAACTGCCTCCAAGAGCTGTCTTCTCCAAGAACTGCCTTCAAGAGCTGTCTTCTCCAAGAACTGTCTTCTCCAAGAACTGCCTTCAAGAGCTGTCTTCTCCAAGAACTGTCTTCTCCAAGAACTGCCTTCAAGAGCTGTCTTCTCCAAGAACTGTCTTCTCCAGGAACTGTCTTCTCCAGGAACTGTCTTCTCCAGGAACTGTCTTCTCCAGGAACTGTCTTCTCCAAGTACTGTCTTCTCCAAGTACTGTCTTCTCCAAGTACTGTCTTCTCCAAGTACTGTCTTCTCCAAGTACTGTCTTCTCCAAGTACTGTCTTCTCCAAGTACTGTCTTCTCCAAGTACTGTCTTCTCCAAGAACTGTCTTCTCCAAGAACTGTCTTCTCCAAGAACTGTCTTCTCCAAGAACTGTCTTTTCCAAGAACTGTCTTTTCCAAGAACTGTCTTTTCCAAGAACTGTCTTTTCCAAGAACTGTCTTTTCCAAGAACTGTCTTTTCCAAGAACTGTCTTTTCCAAGAACTGTCTTTTCCAAGAACTGTCTTTTCCAAGAACTGTCTTTTCCAAGAACTGTCTTTTCCAAGAACTGTCTTTTCCAAGAACTGTCTTTTCCAAGAACTGTCTTTTCCAAGAACTGTCTTCTCCAAGAACTGTCTTCTCCAAGAACTGTCTTCTCCAAGAACTGTCGTCTCCAAGAACTGTCTTCTCCGTGGACTGTCTTCTCCAAGACCTTTTCTCTGCAAGGGCGCCTCCTTTCCAAAGGTTGTCCTGTCCGAGAACTGTCCTCTCTAAGGGATGTTCTCTCCATAATTATCATCTGCTTTAACTCTTTTCTCATTCTGTTTGAATTAGGGATGTTAAGATCTATTTTGTGTAGACATTATCACCACAATATTCACTGTCACGGTGTTGTCACTACACACAGGTCTGGTCTTACCAAGATCTACTGGCGACAGTTTCTTAGAAAAAAAAAAAAAAAGAAGACCCCTTCATGGTCACCAGTAGTTATGGTCTTCTGGAAAACAGAAACATACATACCAGAACAACCAGGAGATAAAAGGGTCAACACCACTGGTTCCTATAACTGTGAGATCAACACTTGCACTACGCTGAGGCACCTCCTCTCTCTCTCTCTCTCTCTCTCTCTCTCTCTCTCTCTCTCTTCGTAGAAGCCAATATTGCCACTGAAAGGATCACATAGCCATTTCTCAAGGGTAAAATCGTATATATCAATTAACTCTTAACTTTATACCATTAAAGAACTCATTATCCTCTTAAAGTGAGTCGATATTGCGTTTTTGTGCTAATCAGAATGAATTGATGCAGCAAAATGTTATAATCAGTCAAAAAAGTTATAATGAAAGCATCATACGAATAAAAATTGTATGCAACTAAGTACTTAAAGCTGATATTGATATGTGAAACATTAACGTTAATCTGAAACGATAGCTATTATTTTGAAATGATAGATTATCATGATGTTTGTATTGTTAGGTAAGGAAATGATAAGAGGAGTTCCTAAAACGAAAATTACACACACACACACACACACACACACACACACACACACACACACACACACACTCGCACACTCGCACATCTGCAGGAACTTGTGTGTTAAAGAGACCTAGGAGTAGACATCGTCCCAAACCTTCTGCCAAAGTCCCATCTCATGAGGATGGTAAAGGAGACCACTTGTCTTATGACAAATGTTGGAATTGACTTCACGTGAATCAATACGAAGATGCTCAGTAAGCTGCTTGCACCTTACTGGAGGTCAGAACTGAATTACGCTTCTCATGTTTGGTCACTGAACTGAAAGAAGCAAAAAGAACTAGATAGAGAGGGTCTGGAGAAGGGCAACGTAGATGGTACAAAAGCGAAGAGAGCCGAGATGCAGGGCCTTCCGATGTGTCCGCCATGGAAGAGAGGAGAGAAGAGTTAAGGTCTCCCTGATCATGACCTTTTAAGTTTTTAAAGCCATTTTGATGACGTCGAAGGAGAACAGATCTCCGAGAGAATGAAGGATGGAGCAACCAGATGCCACAGCATGCAACTAAGCGGGAGGCTTTTTAGAAGAGATGTATGTAAGGTCCTTTGGTGCTCCTACTGAACGGATGGTGGAGGAATGGAATAAACCGATTGGCAAAATTGTGAGCGTGGGCAGCAGAGAGAAGTCTCAAATGTCATATGAGTTTGGAAAAAAGTTTAAAGGAGCGGGACCCACCAAGGTAGAATCCTCCGTTCTTAAAGTACAAATAAGTTCCACACAACAGGTCAGTAATATTGAAATATGGCGTCGAGAGAATGCGTTTCCATTTCGACCGTGTTTTATGAACTATTTGTGCAATACAAGGAGAGAATTCTACCCTGCCTGGACCTCATCTCTCAGACTTTCCCTACCATTTGGAAGCTTTGGAAGCATTTGTATACCGTTGGCATTAGCAAGTTCATATCCAGCAACATGTAGTCACGGGCGACCCGTTGGAGGTGTGTGTGTGTGTGTGTGTGTTGCTCTGTGAGTACACATCTTGGATGGCCAGCCATGGGTGGAGGGTTCAGTCAGGGAGACAAGTCCTGGGACGCGCCTCAGCCACACTAAGGTTGAGGCCTGTGTCTCGACGGGTGGTGTCAGAGGGTTGGGAACCGCTGGTTAGGTGTCTCTCAAGACCTGTGTCTCGACAGACAGAGGACTGGATAGAGCTATGGTCAGGTGTGTTTCATGACCTCTGTTTTGACGGTACATTGACCACTCTGTAGATCTGTGTGTGTAGTACAGTCCTTCGTCTTGCCTTAACACTAGCTGATATCTTGAACTTCCTCCGATGTGGTAGGAGGTTTCGACAGAATATCTAGAAACAGCTTTTCATACGTATTGCCGGAAGCCCAAAATGTTGACGAAATAGTTGGAAAGTCTGACGAAATTTGCCGTATAAAAAAAAAAAAAGAAGTGAACGCTTGGCTCTGGATGACGAGCGAAACATTCTGATCCGTGGTGAGTAAAGGAACGCTCGACAGTTTCTGAGCGAAGCATTCTGATACGTGGTAAGTAAAGGAACGCTCGACAGTTTCTGAAGTAAGTGTAAAAACCAATATTTCGTCCGGACAAGTTTGCTTCTCGGTGCTCTATATTTGGCTTAAGAAGAACAGTTTCCGTGGAAAGATTGTAGCTGAATTTCTCAACGTTAGTGAACGAATATTTGACGGGGAATGACTGACCGACCCACCGACTGGTGAGGTAGTGAGTGATGGTAGGCCTGTGTGCAGTGTGGTGATCGTGGAGGTTATCATCGTACGTGCCAGTATCGGTGTCTGATGATTGGCCCTCAAACGTCGGATTTCCTTCTTGACAACAACTTCGACGCATGACGACATTATTCCCGTATCACGATGGAGGGTTTGGTGTGAAGTCCTCGCATTATGACGTGGTTTTAAAGGTTCGTGTGTGAGGAGGAGTACTTAACGCGCAGTGGCTGGTGAACGATGATAAACTTGTGGTGGCAACTGATAGTCATTTCTCGACCGGAAATAACCTCTTTCTCTTTCCTCGAAAGGGTTTCCATTCTATATTCGTTCTATGTACAGTTTCAACTGACAAAAAGAGTCCAGTAATCCTATGGACAGTGCAGAGAGAGAGAGAGAGAGAGAGAGAGAGAGAGAGAGAGAGAGAGAGAGAGAGAGACGAAGAATAATAGTTTTGTAACTATCACCCCCATTGTTGTTTGTTTATTTATTCCCACCATGAACAGCGCCATACAGTTACCTTGACCCGCAGGCAGGAGTGGCAGGAATTAATATCTTGTGAGGAATTACAAGCGACAGGAGGCTGGTAATGTTTCCATGTATTACAGCTGACGTATTACTACCCCTGAGTGGTTCATGGTGGACGGTAGAACAACATTGGTCGAGCGACGTGTTCCTCATTGTGGCTTATTTAGCCCAGTGTCACAGCGACGTGTTCCTCAGTGTGGCTTATTTAGCCCAGTGTCACAGCGTGTTGTTGTGAGTGGTCATATCAGATGTGTGTCTGTAGCTGGGCAAGATGATCCAGATGGCGACATTTGCTGTTTGTCACGTCATAGTGAACACTCGTGTACACCACACACCAACCCCTCACAGCTGAGGAAGGAAGAAGTCTTTACTTGCCAAAAAGATTTTTACCATACCCTACTTACAGTCACTAAACACAGCCAGTCAACACAACCTGTCAGCATAGCTTGTCAACACAGCTAGTTAACACAGCCAGTCAATATAATCAGTCAACATTACCCAACAACATAGCCAGTCACACAACCAGTCAACACAGTTGATAAGTCGGTCAACACAACCATCCAACAAATCACTCAACACAACAAGTCATTATAACCAGTCAACACAGCCAGTCTACACAACCAGACATCATAACCAGTCAACACAGCCAGTCAACACAACCAGTCATCATAACCAGTCAACACAGCCAGTCAACACAACCAGTCAACACAGCCAGTCAACACAACCAGTCAACACAACCAGACATGATAACCAGTCAACACAGCCAGTCTACACAACCAGACATGATAACCAGTCTACACAACCAGTCATTATAACCAGTCAACACAGCCAGTCTACACAACCATTCATCATAACCAGTCAACACAGTCAGTCTACACAACCAGTCATCATGACCCGTCAACACAGTCAGTCTACACAACCAGTCATCATAACCAGTCAACACAGCCAGTCTCCACAACCAGTCATCATAACCAGTCAACACAGCCAGTCTCCACAACCAGTCATCACAGCCAGACATCATAGCCAGTCAACACAGTCAGTCTACACAACCAGTCATCATAACCAGTCAACACAGCCAGTCTCCACAACCAGTCATCATAACCAGTCAACACAGCCAGTCATCATAACCAGTCAACACAGCCAGTCTCCACAACCAGTCATCATAACCAGTCAACACAGCCAGTCTTCACAACCAGTCATCATAACCAGTCTACACAGCCAGACATCATAGCCAGTCAACACAGTCAGTCTACACAACCAGTCATCATAACCAGTCAACACAGCCAGTCAACACAGCCAGTCAACACAACCAGTCAACACAGCCAGTCAACACAACCAGTCAACACAACCAGACATCATAACCAGTCAACACAGCCAGTCTACACAACCAGTCATCATAACCAGTCAACACAGCCAGTCAACACAACCAGTCAACACAAGCAGTCATCATAACCAGTCAACACAGCCAGTCTACACAACCAGTCATCATAACCAGTCAACACAACCAGTCAACACAAGCAGTCATCATAACCAGTCAACACAGCCAGTCTACACAACCAGTCATCCTAACCAGTCAACACAGCCGGTCTCCACAACCAGTCATCATAACCAGTCTACACAACCAGTCTCCACAACCAGACATCATAACCAGTCAACACAACCAGTCTCCACAACCAGACATCATAACCAGTCAACACAACCAGTCTCCACAACCAGTCATCCTAACCAGTCAACACAGCCAGTCTCCACAACCAGTCATCATAACCAGTCAACACAGCCAGTCTACACAACCAGTCATCATAACCAGTCAACACAGCCAGTCTCCACAACCAGTCATCATAACCAGTCAACACAGCCAGACAACAGCAGAATGTCGGGAACTAAAGTGTTCACGCCAGCCACCAGGGAAATCAAGACTCGTTACCAAAAAGTTTGTTAGAATCGTTGACATTTTATTCATCCTCTATTTTACTTTGTGGTCCCTGAGAAAGTATGTGGGTGTAAGGAGAGGTGTGTAGATGGTCTGTGGTGTGTATATAGGACGTGTGGAGATGAGCTGGTTGGTTATATCTGTACATGTGTCTGTCGTAGGAGACCTGAGGTTGATTTTATTAGGTTTAATGTGAGTAAGCTTCGGTTTTGTGTCAATGATTTTATTCGTGTGTCTGATGCCAATTTGTACCGCAGATGGAAGGAGTTTTACGCTCGTGGGGGACCATCTTTTGATCTTTCTCTACCATCAAACATTTTAAACTTGTTTGCCGTTCTCGTATTGACACTCACAACTTTATTTCAATGTTTTTTTCATTTTGTGATTACTATTTGTGTGTTATGGGGAGTGAACTTTACACCCGTGTTGCCTCGTCTCGTAACCTAATGTATATGTATTATGTCTTTACTCTCTTCTGGAGGATGAACGGCTGCGATTGGCTGTGGGCCGACTGCCACTCCTAGGATTCGAGCCCGGGCGGGCTCTTGCTTGAATCATGGTCTGTGACGGTAACCGTGTGTGTGTGTGTGTGTGTGTGTGTGTGTGAGAGAGAGAGAGAGAGAGAGAGAGAGAGAGAGAGAGAGAGAGAGAGAGAGAGAGAGAGAGAGAGATTATTGTGATGACTGTCCTACAGGGAGAGACTTTTATGCTCGTGTTGCTCCGTCTCTTAAACTGGTACATACGTACCATGTTTTTGCTGTCAAACATATATGTCCTCGCGCACCCAAGCCTAAGCCAGGTATCCATTTATCAACCAGCTCTGAGGGAAGGATGAAGCATATCTTTACATTGTGTGGATGTTCTTTCTTCAACTAAGGTAATATAACATGGGGAAAATTTCACACACGTCTCATCCACTCTAAAGTTGGAGTTTTACTGCTCACTGGATCAAGTCACTCGTTCCTGTTGTCTTGGGCTAAACAAGAACTGCAACCAAGATGCATAGAGAGTTGCGGTTATCATAACGCGCCGTGTGCTGTCATGGACACTTTCGGGCGTCATTTACAGCAGGAAAAGCATCATTCCTCACTGATCCATAACGCCAGTGTTCTAGTCATCACCAGCGAGGACACAAGCACTTAATCAAGTCGTTGTCCTCAGGTTCACCTCACACGACACAGCTCCTGTCCCTCGACGCCTCTCACTGCCTCAGCCAGGTGCTGGCCACGCCTGACTACCTCACCCACGACGTACTGTGGTACATTGTTTATGTGAATGATGATTGTGTATAATTTTTGTGTCTGTGTCTTGCAGTAACTCCAACATTAACCTTCCTGCTGCTCACCCTCCTCCATGACATTTCCACCATTTCAATCACTGTTTTGCTTCTCTCAAGACTTTTCTGTCGTTAGCATCGCTGTCTTGCATCCCACATGGCAAGTCTACTTTAGCACTACTGCTCTACATCCCACTGAATATCTTCAACACTGGCACCGCTACCCTCCCTCTCACAAACATCTCCAATACTTGCTCCACCATCCTACCATTCCTAGAGAATCTGAACGTTAGAGTCTTTGCTCTCTCCCACCCACTCCCAACAAAAGATAAAATGTAACTCATGCTCCGCTACTTTCCTTCCCAACATATCTCTAGCACCATCATGATCTGTCTGCCTGAAAACTTTTCCAACCTTGATTATACCTTCTGCCTCGCCAGATAACCCCTAACTTTTCTAGTACCGCATTCCTCCAGAACTTCTTCAGTGATTGATCGTAAATCTAATATTCTACCCTTTTTTAAACCCTCTCAAATATCTCTCATATCTCCTCTCAAATGCTAGAACATCTTCACCACCAAAACTTCATATTTCAAAAAGAGAAAAGAAAAAAAAAGAAAGATTTTAGATTCGTTATCTCCCTTTACTGTGAATAGTGCCAGCAATTAGGTTTTTCCATAACACTCTCCCCTAACTATCCTCGCCTCCTCACTCTCCTTAACCGGGTGGTATACCAAATGTATTCGTCTCCTCTCGTCCACGACCTGGCCAGTAGTGGAGTGTTGTGCCTGCCCGCCTATACCACAGGGACCTGCCATCCTCCACCGTCGTGTGTACAGTATGTATCACGTCAGCCTCACCTGCTCCCTCATCACTTGACTTATCTCAAATTGAAATCGGTTCCCCTGGCAGGAGACACCCGCCCCTCGAGGACCTGTATATACAGAGGTGCTGCCAGGGTTGTGACGGGTGAAGCCAACTGCCCTGACAGCTGGTGATGATGGATGGTATACTGCCATGTGGTGACGATGATGGATGGTATACTGCCAGGTGGTGATGATGGATGGTATACTGCCAGGTGGTTATGATGGATGGTATACTGCCAGCTGGTGGTGATGGATGGTATACTGCCAGGTGGTGGTGATAGATGGTACACTGCCAGGTGGTGATGATAGATGGTATATTCCGGTGCAATGATGGTTTTATCAACAGGGATGTTGGCAGTGTTATACAGATGCCATGATTATTTCTCTCATGATCAACTTTCTCATACTTACAGAGGTTTTGATCCCAAGTGTGGAGCACTGCTCACACATCAAGGTTGGCCCATCCTTCACCTCTCTGTTGACCAGAGTTGGAATAAAAATCCTTCCGTCTCATAGACTCTCCTGGCATCGCCTCTCTTCAACCTTCCCTTTGCCCACGCTCGATATTGCTTTTCTCTCTCTCTCTCTCTCTCTCTCTCTCTCTCTCTCTCTCTCTCTCTCTCTCTCTCTCTCTCTCTCTCTCTCTCTTCTACAGGGATTACTTTCGTCACTGTTATTGTGAGCTGTGTGCGCGTGTTCCCTCCCTTAGGGCTTGGATATGAGGCACGCGTTGGCTGTTGCTTCCCATGATTTATTTGTGGAGACCGATCACTCAAGGAGTGGCCGTAATGATGCCTCTCCTTCCCTCGACCAGCTTAGTTGTGGAGTTCTTTTCCTTCATTTTGTCTTCCTCTCTCCATACAACCTTTTTGCTTCTAAGAGTCAGGATTACAAACACCTGCGGAACCCTGATTGATTTCCACTTCTGATGCTTATTAATGTTGTCGCTCCTATACGAGATGGCCTTTCAGTTGGGGCATGTTTCGCACGTACCATGTCGGTCATTATATCAGTAAAAGGTAATGATTATAAACTGCCATTTGGTAAAAGCGGATTCAAGTAGCAGGTGATGGTTGTTGGTATACTGCCAAGTGATGAGGGCTGGTAGACTCGCAGGTGGTAATGGGTCGTTGTGTACCTGGCGTGGAGGAATGGTATATAATGCTGGTATGATTCCGGGTGCTGACGGTTGGTTAGCTCGTCTCGTTGCTGGTAACAATGACATGTATAATACCACGTGCTAATTGGCAGTATACTTGTAGGATGTGATGGCAGTTAGACTCCCAGATGGTGATGCTCTAGGTGGTGATGAATGGTATACGCCTAAGTGGTGAGGTTGTTATAGATTCAAGTGGTGATGGATAACCCACCTCCAGGTGGTTATGTCTGGTATGTTCTCAGGTAGTAATGGCGAAGATATAACAAATTGATGATGACTATAACAAATTGTTTATGGCTATTATACCACCAGGTGGTCATGGACAGTATAGTACCACCTCTCAGGTGGTGATGGCTAGTATACCACCAGGTGGTCATGGACAGCATACTACCACCTCTCAGGTGGTGATCGCTAGTATACCACCAGCCGGCCATGGACAGTATACTACCACCTCAGGTGGTGATGGCTAGTATACCACCAGGTGGTCATGGACAGCATACTACCACCTCTCAGGTGGTGATGGCTAGTATACCACCAGGTGGTCATGAACAGTATACTACCACGTCTAGCTAGAGCTGTGCTCATGCCACAGTATCTGTTCTTGTGTCTGTGTCTCAGAGGAACACACACAGACCTGTGTTGGTGTGCTGGTGGCTGAAGATGTTGGCGTTTCATTACTTTAGTGTTCACGTCGTCTTGTTCCTGTGTTTGTTACATGCGTTCCCCGTCGTCTGACGTCACGTGTCACTCACGCCACACAGCGTCCAGCCGTCCTCGATATCATCTAAGGGACAGGAAAGTCTGTAGTCACGGATGTACGTAAGTATATACGTTGTATACGTGCTGAATGGAAGCTGCAACACTTAGTGTATGCAGATGATGCCGTGTTGTGAATCTAAGGCATATTTGTATGTATATAAAGTGGGCATGACGAAGATTAATACGAAGACAGATACGGCTATTTTCTCTTATAAAGGCATGGGAGATCGAGGAGCAATAGCAGTTTGAGTGGCAAAGACCTGGTAGTTGTGGATGACTTTTGATTTCGTGGAGTAAATTTCGCAGAGGATGGTGATGGATGAGTTCAAGCTAAAAGTAGAGCAGTGAAAGGGAGATGAAAATGAATGCACTGAAAGCTCTGGTGATTGGAGGTTAGAAGAGAGAGAGAGAGAGAGAGAGAGAGAGAGAGAGAGAGAGAGAGAGAGAGAGAGAGAGAGACTAAGCACACTGTGGGTATGGAGCTTGCAGGGAGCACTTGTCCCAGCGCTGAGTTATGGCTGTGAAACCTTCGCTTATGTGGATCATGCTGAATGACGCCACACGTTACATCTCGCGCGAGAGAGAGTATGGTATACCGTTGTAGTGTGATGACGTTAGAGTTACTGAGCAACACAGTGAGACAAGATGTGTTTGGGACATCCTCACAAACAGTCATATTTGACATCCTACCTCTCAGAGAAACAGGTCATCATCAGGTTGTCTACCTGGCGTGGAGGTCACCATTTGGACATCCTACGTCATAAGCTAACAGGTCATCATTAAGGACATCCTCCCTCACGCACGAACAGGTCAACATTCGGACATCCTACCTCACTTACGAACAGGTCACCATTAGGACTTCCTACCTCACACACAGTACTCCTGGAGGGGTATCATGATCGTTGTTGGTGTCCTCAAGTGATTCTGATCAATAGGTATCAACATAGTCTTCCTACTGATCAATACTCCCTGGTTCTCGTAAGTATCATCACTGAGAGTGGTCATGGTGACCTTTGCATCAGGAGCGTACAAGGTTGTAAATGGCTCGCAGTTTGGGTTATACAAAAGCCAAGCTTTGGGATCAACAGCAGCAAAATCGGACATATGTGAACACTACACAGAGGCGATAGCTGCCTGCAGCCACGAGTCGCTGTACCTTTTTTTTATGCCATGTATAGTAATTAGTCATGTCATTATTCCCTGACATAAAGGCTGGAAATACATTAATTATTCAAATAATTAATCTAAAGATTTCAGAGGCTTTGTCAGGGAAATGTTTTGCTATGGGAACTGCAGAGGACAATGGACATCGCCGAATATATAATGTTTATAGATATCATGTTAATGTGTGTTTCGACACGAGATCTAAAATTCCGTATATCATATAAAAGAAATCTTGGTATGTGTGTCTGTAAGCATGATGGAGTGCGATTCTTTTAAGACTATATGGGTTTTCATTTATGACTTGGATGTGCTTGTGAGTGTGATGGAAGGTGAGTTGCTTACAGTTCTCCACACTGATTGTGTGTGTGTGTGTGTGTGTGTGTGTTGCTAATCTGAGCTTTCTCGTTAAAAGTACGTGTTTGAAGTTTATACAAGTGAAGATAAATATACTTTACTGTGAGTGAGTAGATTATAATAATAATAATAATAATAATAATGATAATAATAATAATAATAATAATAATAATAATTATTATTATTATTATTATTATTATTATTATTATTATTATTATCATTGTTATTATTAATCGTAGTAGTGCTACTACTACTACTATCACCATCAGTAATGAGAATGATAATGATAATAATGATAATTGGTAATTATAGACCCCCGTTAAGGGAGAGAGTACATCCTTGTACACAGGCCAGCTGAGCCTGGTGGTTATCTGTAACAATGGGACTAACGTCTCGCAGGTCGCGTAGTATGCCCTAAGGGCGGTCTAAGGTGGGATCAAGGTGCTGCAGTCAATATGAACACAATAAACACTTTATCTCCAGCTTCCAGCGGAAGATGAAGTGCAAGAAGGGTGTCAAGGCCCTTGAGTCTTTATTAACTTCAAATACGTTTCAAATGGAGTGTCTTTTTTTGAACCACTGAGACGAATATATTGCAACATAGCAGTAATGAGCTATGGTGTCTCGTTGACAAAGGAGACATTTATCTGGAGCATCTTGGTTGTTGGTCACCGACCAGAGTAGTCGATAGACCAGTCTAAATGTCGCAACATCAGTGTTTCAATCATCGTGGATGTGCACACAAGAAATAGTTATTTACTGATTGTGTTGCTGTGACGTTATGTTACCATACAGTTCCTGTAACACGAGATGTAAGGAATTGTAGGGAGTATCGGGAACTGGAAGATCACAGGATCGCTTGCCCATCCTGTCCTCCTCCTCAGCTCCAGTATGAGAAGTGATCCATAACAACGTGGTGGTGAGGGAGTACTGGTGGAGCGTCACAATGCTTGACTTGGTTAACCACAGAAGGAGACGTAGGTGACTGTGTCACACATCAGAATCCCTCTACAGTGAGAGTTGATGAGGAAGGCTAGTGCTGAGTGGAGGGCTGCATGCTGGCTGTGTAGCGCTGCCCCAGTGTGGGGGATGAGTGAGTGACATCTCAAGGCATCCGTCTCTGTTGGCTTCAGAAACATAGCTGGTTCGTAAGTGATCCGTCGGTGAAGATTCACATGGCTGTGAGATAAATATTTTGTAACATCCGTTTGGTCTCCACCGCGAGGCCCCTCTCTGTAATGATAATAACAGTAATAGTAATGATAATTATAATGATAATGATAGTAATGATAGTAATGATAATAATGATAATGATGATAATAATGCTAATGATAATAACAGTAATAACAAAAGGCTAAAAGTATAGAGGGGAAATACTCACATTACAGCCGTTGGGGGATATAAGAAGAGAGGTGTGGGGGATGGTGCTGTTTAAAAAGTCAGTGTTTACACAAACATTGGGAATTTTTGATGATGTTTGTAATGGCGGGGCTGGGTCTGTGTCCTCTAGCGTCCCACGTCCGCTGGGAAGGCGTAGGTGTAGTTGTGATGCGGGACTGCGACATGAAGAAGAGAGATCCCTGGGCGTCTGGAGGTGACGCTGACATTGGGTGGTGAGGGAGAGTCTCCGCCGACGACTGGATGAGGTTCAAGTGATGATCAGATAGGGTCAGGGCGGTTGACTGTGTGTATTTAGCTGTGGTGTTGACAGCTGTGCCGGGCCATTGCGATGGGTGCCATGTGTCCTCCAGATCATCATATGTAATTTGAATTAGCTTTATATTACGAATTTTAGCTAAAATCCTGAAGTTGGTTGACGTTTCTGTGAATAGCTCGAGCAGCTGTGACTGGTAAGAGCAGGGCACAGCGCTGTAGCCCTCATATGACTCTGGAATTACGCCAAAAAATGCTTTAATTCAGTGTAGAATAATTCGAAACGTTCCATCAGGCAGGCAACACACAGGGCCACTGTGACCTAAACTATCCCGGCGAGCTGCCAACAGCAGCCATGATCCGGACCAACGTTACCAACACGGCAGCAATTAGAGTGAAGCATCATCATATAACGTTGATGCGGAGCAAACTATACACACTGATGGTACCACTGTGGTTCCCAGGCCCCAGGGTCCGTAGGCCCCAGGGGGTACGTGAGGTCTCATCACGGGGGACGTGAGGCCTCATCACGGGGTACTTGAGGCTTCATCGCGGGGTACGTGAGGCCTCATCACGGGGTACTTGAGGCTTCATCGCGGGGTACGTGAGGCTTCATCACGGGATACGTGAGGCTTCATCACGGGATACGTGAGGCGTCGTCACTTGGTACGTGAGGCTTCATCACGGGATACGTGAGGCTTCATCACTTGGTACGTGAGGCTTCATCACGGGATACGTGAGGCTCCATCACGGGATACGTGAGGCGTCATCACTTGGTACGTGAGGCTTCATCACGGGATACGTGAGGCTTCATCACGGGATACGTGAGGCTTCATCACGGGATACGTGAGGCTTCATCACGGGGTACTTGAGGCTTCATCACGGGATACGTGAGGCTTCATCACGGGATACGTGAGGCCTCATCACTTGGTACGTGAAGCTTCATCACGGGATACGTGAGGCTTCATCACGGGATACGTGAGGCGTCGTCACTTGGTACGTGAGGCTTCATCACGGGATACGTGAGGCGTCATCACTTGGTACGTGAGGCTTCATCACAGGATACGTGAGGCTTCATCACTTGGTACGTGAGGCTTCATCACTTGGTACGTGAGGCTTCATCACTTGGTACGTGAGGCTTCATCACTTGGTACGTGAGGCTTCATCACAGGATACGTGAGGCTTCATCACTTGGTACGTGAGGCTTCATCACTTGGTACGTGAGGCTTCATCACGGGGCACGTGAGGCTTTATCATAGGTTACGTGAAACTCGTTTCGAGGAACAAAAGGTACATTGTCATTGGGCTGTATTGCGTCAGCAGAACTCTTGATTTAGCACATGAGGTTTGTTCATGCTAGCTGCATTATTTTGACATAATTTGTCAGTATGAAGGTAAAAGTACCAAACATCAACTCTGATAAGAAAGTTAGTCAGCACTGGGAAGGGGTACGTCATGCCCGTACACTGGGGGCCAAGGGCGGCTTGACCAACCGAAAAAAAGGCTAGGAATCCTTGTCGTGAGAACATGATGTTACTCCAACATTAGCCAGATCGAGTCTGTCTCTCTGTTCAGATGTGATACATCACCATACAGCGCATGAAGATTCTACTGTAGTAGTATAGGAATAGACGTGAATGATTGTTTTAGATATAATAAATGAAAGGGCTTGAGGAGGAATTTACTTCCCAGAGAGGTACGCGGGTTGGCGACGGTGCTTTTTGAGTACGCTAAGCCAAGCCACTGGATGATACGTACATCATTGAGTAATATTTTCTAACACTCGTGGTGCATTTGTAGAGCCTCGAGAATAATAGGATTATCTATCACTATTATCTTGCTACAGTCGACGGTGCTTTTTGAGTACGCTAAGCCAAGCCACTGGATGATACGTACATTTAGACGTCGAAAAAAAAGGAAAGAAACATCATTGAGTAATATTTTCTAACACTCGTGGTGCATTTGTAGAGCCTCGAGAATAATAGGATTATCTATCACTATTATCTTGCTACAGTCGACGGTTAATATGAACTATATAATCATAGAAGTTATGATATACTGGAATAGATCAGTTGGTGCTAAACACAAAAGCTGGTGCTCGTTTTCCAATAACGGATCAAGCATGTAACTCGGTTAAGCTATTTCCCAAGTGGTCTACCAGCATGACCCATCTCTGCCAAAAACGAGTGATATATATATATATATATATATATATATATATATATATATATATATATATATATATATATATATATATATGTGTGTGTGTGTGTGTGTGTGTGTGTGTTTTTCTCTCAAACATATTTCATTAATTATGACTGCTAATTCAGTATTGTCAACTCATTACTTTAGTTCTCAACTTGCCTAACGATTTTCTTAATCTCTTCAGGTAGATTACTTGTAAGCTGGCCAAAGTTCACAGTAGGAGGAGAACCAAGCTCGGGAGAAAATGGTAGTGTAATTCCTCTTCGGTACACAGTAACACAACGTTTCGTTACTCGTGTTGCTTTCTCAGGTGTGGGGAAACGACAAGGTTCAAGTATAATTGGACCTTGTTGTACTTAATGTTATAATGGTATAATTGATAGACCGGTTGATTGGGTAATGACTCTCTTGCTTCCAACATAGCTATAAAACTCCTTAGGGTTTGTTTTGCTATATTCGGCAGTATGCGCTTTATACTGACGTTTCCTTTAACGTGTCTCTTAATTTCTTTATGCATATATACATAATTCATGGTATCATGTTGGTTATTGGTTCCTTTGAGTTTCTCATGTACTACTTCCTTTGACAATAGACACTCCTTTATTTCATCGTTCCACCATTTTGGTGTCGTTTTGGAAAAAAGACTCTATTGCGCATTGGCACGTTTGTTCCCTCTCCTGCTTTGAAAGTTTTACTGAAACTTTTCCAAGCTACTTCCAGGCAATCATTTTCATTGATTAGATCGGCCCAAATTTTCCTGTACAGAGTAATGCGACGATCATTAAGATTTGGAGTTCTAAAATCTGGTATTTTTCGGGCCTTTCTTGTTGAAAAATATTGCATGTTAGTATTTCAAGTTGCCTTAAGAATTATTTGTTGGTAATCACTTGCGCTAAACGTTTCTATGACCTCGATAAGATTGAGATCGAATGTTTTTAGTCAGAATTAGATATGTCCTCGTCGAGATTAAGTTTCTTATGGCATTATTAAGATTAGGTGACCCCCCCCCCCCCCCTGTGCTTCTAGGAAGGGACTCCCCCACTCTATACCAATATGTTAAGATCTCCCACTGTGATCACGTCCTCTTCATTACAGATTTCTGCCGCTTGATCAAAAACTCTTTCGTCTACCTTTGGTGCCTGTGGTGGCGGTATATAAACTCTTCCAACTGTTAATTTCTTACGAAGCATATCTTTAATTTCTCAAAAATGAAGTCTACATCATCAGTGACGACAACATTTTCCATCCTAGGATTAAGATGAGCCTCGACAAAGAGCAGGACACCATCGTCTACTTCATTCCACTATCACTGTTTAATAGAACGTACCCTTGAATTGCCTATTCGGCAAGATATCTTTATTTTCAGTATCTAACGAAGATTCAGAAATGCAATTGATATTTTTTGCAAATGCAGTTGTGTCACATGTTGAAATTTTATTACGTATATTCCATCCATCAACATATTTTATGTAACAGAGTTTTACGTGAAGTACTTACAGTGGAGGACTGGTCTGCTCCACACCGGCTGCGTTTTAGTGACTAAAACGCTCGCCTGTTTTTATTTTGATGTTTCCTGTTTTTCTTACAGCTGCGGATCAGCTGTTTCGTCAACAGCTGCCGGGTGATAACCAGGGGTAAATAGCGGAACGTTTTGTAAGGAGGTGCCAGGTGACAGCCCGGGGTAAACAATGGAACGTTTCGTCAACAGCCGCCAGGTGACAGCCAGGGGTAAACAATGGAACGTTTCATCAGGAGCCGCCAGGTGACAGCCGAGGGTAAACACTGGACGTTTTGCCGTGAAATGTTTGTTAGTTCAGGTGTTCCATCAAAACCCAGTAATCCACAATGTATCCCGAGCAGCACGGCCGCCACCAGCGCGGGAAACCAGTCGTATAATGGGTAAATGTTGGGATTTCCGGGACAATACAGGTTATACGGTTACCGTCTGGGAGGCAAGGTGATTTCTCGTGCAAGAATGATGAATTGAGGTGTGTGTGTGTGTGTGTGTGTGTGCAGAGAGAGAGAGAGAGAGAGAGAGAGAGAGAGAGAGAGAGAGAGAGAGAGAGAGAGAGAGAGAGAGAGAGTTTAAAGTAGCGTAGTTATATGCGTGTGTACAGGTGGGTGAACGGAATGCACGAGGTAGAGGGAATTGGAGCAATTTGGTGCGCGGTGGGCGATGTGCTGGAAATGGACTGAACCAGGCCATGTGAAGCAGCTTGGGGAAACTACGGAAAGGTCCATGGGGCCTGGTTCTGGATGGGGAACTGTGGTCTCGGTGCATTACACATGACAGCCAGAGAATATGCATGAGAGAATGCGGCCTTCCTTTATCTGTTCTTGGCGCTACCTCGCTAATATAGTATGTATATATTGCGCATTCGCCGAACTCGGATCATGCTAACTCTTTTCCTTAAGCGAATGTGCCACTGGAATCCATAGTATCATCTGTTGGGTAGGGCAATAATTGTGAAATAATTGTGTACATATTTATTTTCGACAGGAAATGAATAAATGTAATACTATTACAACAGGTGCCAGAGTCGTAACGGATAAGTTAATCTTGGTTTGTATAAAGTATATAGACTCATTGACATTTAGTTTGTCGGTAAAGTTAATCTTGGTTTGCATAAAGTATATAGACTCATTGACGTTTAGTTTGTCAATAGTGTTACACTTGTGAGTGGACCTGCTCTCTTGTTTGACGGTCATTACCTAACCTTACCTCACCTGGTAGAGTCAAACCTCTTTTAAGTCTTGTGTTCGTCTAGTCTTTTCCCTGAAAATGCGAGTGAGACTGAAACTTTGCATATGCGTGTGTCATTATCCTGGTGATGACCTGCATATGTCTATCGCACTAGGCAGGCACCAGTCAGAGATAGCAGTCCTCAGTGTGGCATCGTTTTACGTACAACGTGATAAATGTCTCGAAGAAAGGATAGAGAAGAAAGGAGATGTTGCTGCCTCTCTCTACTTCTCTTATTTCTTCTTAACGGAACAAAAGATGGGAGATAGATAGAGAGAGAGAGAGAGAGAGAGAGAGAGAGAGAGAGAGAGAGAGAGAGAGAGAGAGAGAGAGAGAGAGAGAGAGAGAGAGAGAGAGAGATCTTTACACTGAGCTGCCAGTCTGCCTTGCTTCTTATTGTACATCATTTTGAGATACCTAATTCGCTTTGAGAAGAGGGAGAACAGCAGTGCTTTCTTTCAACCCACAGTAGAAGTTCGGGTTGGGTTTGTGAACACAAGACCCAAAACTAAACACAACTGGCTAACGGTAATGAGTTTTGACAATGATTTCATCGTTGAACTTGGAATAGAATAATCATAGAATTTTTTTAGTAGACACTGGTGGAGATAATGTGTTTGCCGATATATGTAGTGGGATTATACACTGAGACCAGTGATATTTTTTTTCTCTTGTTACTTCATTAGAACGATGGCCGGGGTAGGGATCAGTGGATTGGGGAAAATCCAGCCATTGGCCAAAGAGGGTATTAGGAAAAATGCAACCTTTGTATATTGTGGTACGTTGCAGGAAGTGTTGCATGAATGTGTAACTTGAGACCAAGTTCCTCACGTACTGTAGGAGGATAGAGGACCTGGTAGGAGTAAGGGAACAATAAATATGGTCCATCGATCCAAAGTTCAGAACTGGAACTGATAGATGAACGTAGTTAGATACGCTGGTCTGAAACAGATGAACTGTAGTAGGGGAAATTGTCAAAAAGCTCGAAAACAAAATTGATTTCTTGGAAAAGAAACCAGACGTGTGGGTAGTCCTAAACGATGCAAAATATAGCTTAATCGTTATGACCAACATTGGTTATTCAGTTTGGGATGATGTAAATTCCAGTAGTGTAAGAGGCGAAACACTTTCAGACAATCTTCCAATGGTTACCTTAATGGCTTACTCTTGGCAGTGCCTCAGATTGCGATCAGTGTTTTTATGTTATTCCATCGTCACAAACCTTCTCAGTAAACCGACTCACATGCGTCCGTAACGTATTGTTCTCACTGATGCAGAACAAATAGAACCTGTTGTGCCACAGGGGACGACCCGCCTCCGTAGTGCCACAAAGCAGGATATCCTCGTCGGAGTTGAAGTGTTTATCCTTCGGAAATGTGGGAGGCCCGGCAGTAAGCAGGAAGCTACGACGTTATCCCACTGGGAACGCCACGGTCGCCAGCCTTCCTGAATCACTTAGGCGGCAACGGATGTGACAGGTTGTCGGAAAAACTTGCCAGCCGGAATGTTGGGTACACAGAATCCAGTACAGGACACACAAGTAATGTAAACAGCAAGATAAGAACAAGTGTTGAGGATTATTATCTGGACACAGAAAGCAACAGTATGCTTTAGAGTTAACCAATTTACTTCAAGGTGACGATGTGTATATGAAGTATGATGTGGTGATCAGGGAGAAAGAGCAGTTTTCGGGGGGAGACTCGGCTGTCTCATCCACTATCGTGTTTAAAATTCATTCGCAAGGAAGACTAAGTCACAAAGATCGTCAGACTGTAGTACGTTGTTTTAAAACATTTACTTTGCTATCATAACCGCTCTAAACCTGAATAAAGAAGTTGTGTCTTGCTAAGGCACTTGCTAGGGTGCTTCACTCTCACATTAAGTGGGTAAACCTCTCTAGAGACGGTCAAGCTACGAGCTGTCTTCTGTCGGCTACAGTGACGTCCTCGCCGGCGGCTCCCTTGACGCTGTAGATGTGTGTGTGTGTTGTGTAGTGATGATGTCAAGGCCAGAGTGGCACCTGTGATGCAGCCACCATGACAGATGAAAGACCATCACCTTTCATGGCACCAGAGGAACCAGACAGTGGTGGCAGGATATGATAACCATATCCCTCACTGTGGTACACAAGCTATAGTCACACTGCGGCGGGAAGTTAACCAGACCTGTGTCTACAGGAACTAAGTTCATCACATTACCGTCAGTGAACAGATCACATCATACAATATATAGATATATTCCATATGGACGCTTAACCCTAACTTAAGCGCCTCGTTATCTGAAGAATGAATTTTGTTGAACAAAGAGTCTGGCTTAAGATCACCGATGAGAAGTTTAGACGTTTACCAACATTGTCTGTTTATCTGCTGCTTTGTGAGCAAACTAACTCGTACTTAGAACAGCAATATATACTCGTATGGGTAATGAAACGGCTTGAATCATGCAAGTACTTCCAGTAGACCTTGAATACCGACATTAAAGTTGATCTTTTGTCTCTTGCCTGGACGAAGGAATATCATTCCATCCGGCAACAGAACACCAACAGAGTAACAGTCACCAGGTAAACACCAGCAGCTGTTGCGGTGATCGTCCTGGTGAGGGCGTTATCTAGCGACAGTAGTGGCGGGTGGGGTCAACAGTGGTGTTTGCTTCACACAGGAGCAGCTGCCTGGAGACCCAGGGAACAAATGTGATTCCTAGTCGTACTCAAGTGTCAGGTATCAGAGGCAACACATACCAAGGTGTTTATCCGGAGTTAAATTATATTTAATTGAACGAGGATTAACATGTAATTGCCCTTTTGCCCAATTCCGAATCATGCATCACTCAGACTGATAAAGTGTATTTTTCGCCAAGTACATTGCAAGTCTAGGTACATGGATCATCATTCTTTTTCCAGATACATCAGCGAGTCTGCTGCTGTAATGACACCACTATCATGCAACACCCTCACTGGCATAGTTCCAAGCTAGATTCTTGTGACAGCTTTTGCCCGTTTGATCTCCGAGTTCAAACAGGAAATTTGATGTTCTACGTCTCTGGAGGGACTAAGATCCCCATAGAGAAATGTATGTTATATAAACTCGTATACATAAAGCGAGATGGTCTTTGACGTCACGCGACAGTGCGTGTCCCTATGATGATTCTGGCGACACATGTTGAAGACCTTATGTAGTAGCTTCATATTCTCGTCCCACGAGGAAGAGGCTATAGCTGTACGTGTTCTGGAAACCTTTCAGAAGTTTTGAATACCGCACCAAGCAGCGCTGATTAAAAAAAAAACTGTGTAAATGTTTGTAGTTATATTTCACCTGAAGCTTCTGCAGTGAATGTAGTAACCACTACACCAACACAGTCTGCAGCTCTTGGTTCTTCAGATTCTGTAGTTCGTATGAATTTCAGATCACCTTTGACCAAAAGGTCAAGGACGGTCTTGTGTGTTCGACTTGTCTGATCTTTAGTGTCTCGTTGACTTTAAATGAATGGCTATGTTGTGAAAATCTGGCTTTTCCTTATTTCTGATCATTTTCAATATACTCTTATGTTTATGTCTTTAGACATATATATTTTTCCTTTGTAAACTTTTTTTTCTCTCGATAAGCGATTCTAACCCTACAATATTCGTATTATACAAAGGAATTCAAACAGCAGCAGACCACTGGGTCCATACGACTTTCCTCAGATTTAGAATTTTGAAAAGCGTCCTTTGATACATCACAGCTTCATGTTTTACATTTCCAATGGCCATATCACACTTTTCTGCTGTGAACATGTACACTCGTACAGTGAACACTTCCAAGGTCGATTGGTAGATGATTTTAAACACCATCGGTAAACATGATCAAATACCTGCAGTGAACATTATCAAACACCTGCAGTGAACATTATCAAACACCTGCAGTAGTCATTATTAAACACCTGCAGTGAACATTATCAAACACCTGCAGTGAACATTATCAAACACCTGCAGTGAACATTATCAAACACCTGCAGTGAACATTATCTGCGACCTGCACCCCTACAGTACCCTGGGACATGTTCTGCCGACCTGCACCCCTACAGTACCCTGGGACATGTCCTGCCGACCTGCACTCCTACTGTACCCTGGGACATGTTCTGCCGACCTGCACCCCTACAGTACCCTGGGACATGTTCTGCCGACCTGCACCCCTACTGTACCCTGGACATGTCCTGCCGACCTGCACCCCTACAGTACCCTGGGACATGTTCTGCCGACCTGCACCCCTACTGTACCCTGGGACATGTTCTGCCGACCTGCACCCCTACTGTACCCTGGGACATGTCTGCCGACCTGCACCCCTACAGTACCCTGGGACATGTTCTGCCGACCTGCACCCCTACAGTACCCTGGGACATGTCCTGCCGACCTGCACCCCTACTGTACCCTGGGACATGTCCTGCGACCTGCACCCCTACTGTACCCTGGGACATGTCCTGCGACCTGCACCCCTACTGTACCCTGGACATGTCCTGCCGACCTGCACCCCTACAGTACCCTGGGACATGTCTGCCGACCTGCACCCCTACTGTACCCTGGGACATGTTCTGCCGACCTGCACCCCTACAGTACCCTGGGACATGTCTGCCGACCTGCACCCCTACTGTACCCTGGACATGTCCTGCCGACCTGCACCCCTACTGTACCTGGGACATGTCCTGCGACCTGCACCCCTACAGTACCCTGGGACATGTCCTGCGACCTGCACCCCTACAGTACCCTGGGACATGTCCTGCGACCTGCACCCCTACAGTACCCTGGGACATGTCTGCCGACCTGCACCCCTACTGTACCCTGGGACATGTCCTGCCGACCTGCACCCCTACTGTACCCTGGGACATGTCCTGCCGACCTGCAACCCCTACTGTACCCTGGGACATGTTCTGCCGACCTGCACCCCTACTGTACCCTGGGACATGTTCTGCCGACCTGCACCCCTACTGTACCCTGGACATGTCCTGCCGACCTGCAACCCCTACTGTACCCTGGACATGTCCTGCCGACCTGCACCCCTACAGTACCCTGGGACATGTCCTGCCGACCTGCACCCCTACTGTACCTGGGACATGTCCTGCGACCTGCACCCCTACTGTACCCTGGGACATGTCCTGCCGACCTGCACCCCTACAGTACCCTGGGACATGTTCTGCCGACCTGCACCCCTACAGTACCCTGGGACATGTCCTGCGACCTGCACCCCTACTGTACCCTGGGACATGTTCTGCCGACCTGCACCCCTACAGTACCCTGGGACATGTTCTGCCGACCTGCACCCCTACAGTACCCTGGGACATGTTCTGCCGACCTGCACCCCTACTGTACCTGGGACATGTCCTGCCGACCTGCACCCCTACTGTACCCTGGGACATGTTCTGCCGACCTGCACCCCTACAGTACCCTGGGACATGTTCTGCCGACCTGCACCCCTACTGTACCCTGGGACATGTTCTGCCGACCTGCACCCCTACTGTACCCTGGGACATGTTCTGCCGACCTGCACCCCTACTGTACCCTGGGACATGTCTGCCGACCTGCACCCCTACTGTACCCTGGGACATGTTCTGCCGACCTGCACCCCTACTGTACCCTGGGACATGTTCTGCCGACCTGCACCCCTACTGTACCCTGGGACATGTCCTGCCGACCTGCACCCCTACTGTACCCTGGACATGTCCTGCCGACCTGCACCCCTACAGTACCCTGGGACATGTCCTGCGACCTGCACCCCTACTGTACCCTGGGACATGTCCTGCGACCTGCACCCCTACAGTACCCTGGGACATGTTCTGCCGACCTGCACCCCTACTGTACCCTGGGACATGTCCTGCGACCTGCACCCCTACAGTACCCTGGGACATGTTCTGCCGACCTGCACCCCTACTGTACCCTGGGACATGTTCTGCCGACCTGCACCCCTACTGTACCCTGGGACATGTCTGCCGACCTGCACCCCTACAGTACCCTGGGACATGTCCTGCGACCTGCACCCCTACAGTACCCTGGGACATGTTCTGCCGACCTGCACCCCTACAGTACCCTGGGACATGTTCTGCCGACCTGCACCCCTACTGTACCCTGGGACATGTTCTGCCGACCTGCACCCCTACTGTACCCTGGACATGTCCTGCCGACCTGCACCCCTACTGTACCCTGGGACATGTTCTGCCGACCTGCACCCCTACAGTACCCTGGGACATGTTCTGCCGACCTGCACCCCTACAGTACCCTGGGACATGTTCTGCCGACCTGCACCCCTACTGTACCCTGGGACATGTTCTGCCGACCTGCACCCCTACAGTACCCTGGGACATGTTCTGCCGACCTGCACCCCTACAGTACCCTGGGACATGTCTGCCGACCTGCACCCCTACTGTACCTGGGACATGTCCTGCGACCTGCACCCCTACAGTACCCTGGGACATGTCTGCCGACCTGCACCCCTACAGTACCCTGGGACATGTCCTGCGACCTGCACCCCTACTGTACCCTGGACATGTCCTGCCGACCTGCACCCCTACTGTACCCTGGACATGTCCTGCCGACCTGCACCCCTACAGTACCCTGGGACATGTCTGCCGACCTGCACCCCTACTGTACCCTGGGACATGTTCTGCCGACCTGCACCCCTACAGTACCCTGGGACATGTTCTGCCGACCTGCACCCCTACAGTACCCTGGGACATGTCCTGCCGACCTGCACCCCTACAGTACCCTGGGACATGTTCTGCCGACCTGCACCCCTACTGTACCCTGGGACATGTCTGCCGACCTGCACCCCTACTGTACCCTGGACATGTCCTGCCGACCTGCAACCCCTACTGTACCCTGGGACATGTCTGCCGACCTGCACCCCTACTGTACCCTGGGACATGTCCTGCCGACCTGCACCCCTACTGTACCCTGGGACATGTCCTGCGACCTGCACCCCTACTGTACCCTGGGACATGTCCTGCCGACCTGCACCCCTACTGTACCCTGGACATGTCCTGCCGACCTGCACCCCTACTGTACCCTGGGACATGTTCTGCCGACCTGCACCCCTACTGTACCCTGGACATGTCCTGCCGACCTGCACCCCTACTGTACCCTGGACATGTCCTGCCGACCTGCACCCCTACTGTACCCTGGACATGTCCTGCCGACCTGCACCCCTACTGTACCCTGGGACATGTCTGCCGACCTGCACCCCTACTGTACCCTGGACATGTCCTGCCGACCTGCACCCCTACTGTACCCTGGGACATGTTCTGCCGACCTGCACCCCTACTGTACCCTGGGACATGTTCTGCCGACCTGCACCCCTACTGTACCCTGGGACATGTCTGCCGACCTGCACCCCTACTGTACCCTGGGACATGTTCTGCCGACCTGCACCCCTACTGTACCCTGGACATGTCCTGCCGACCTGCACTCCTACTGTACCCTGGGACATGTTCTGCCGACCTGCACCCCTACTGTACCCTGGGACATGTCCTGCGACCTGCACCCCTACTGTACCCTGGACATGTCCTGCCGACCTGCACCCCTACTGTACCCTGGGACATGTCCTGCGACCTGCACCCCTACTGTACCCTGGGACATGTCCTGCGACCTGCACCCCTACAGTACCCTGGGACATGTTCTGCCGACCTGCACCCCTACTGTACCCTGGGACATGTTCTGCCGACCTGCACCCCTACTGTACCCTGGGACATGTTCTGCCGACCTGCACCCCTACTGTACCCTGGGACATGTCTGCCGACCTGCACCCCTACTGTACCCTGGGACATGTCCTGCGACCTGCACCCCTACAGTACCCTGGGACATGTCCTGCCGACCTGCACCCCTACTGTACCCTGGGACATGTTCTGCCGACCTGCACCCCTACTGTACCCTGGGACATGTTCTGCCGACCTGCACCCCTACTGTACCCTGGGACATGTCCTGCGACCTGCACCCCTACTGTACCTGGGACATGTCCTGCGACCTGCACCCCTACTGTACCCTGGGACATGTCCTGCGACCTGCACCCCTACAGTACCCTGGGACATGTTCTGCCGACCTGCACCCCTACAGTACCCTGGGACATGTCCTGCGACCTGCACCCCTACAGTACCCTGGGACATGTCTGCCGACCTGCACCCCTACAGTACCCTGGGACATGTTCTGCCGACCTGCACCCCTACTGTACCCTGGGACATGTCTGCCGACCTGCACCCCTACTGTACCCTGGACATGTCCTGCCGACCTGCACCCCTACTGTACCCTGGACATGTCCTGCCGACCTGCACCCCTACTGTACCCTGGACATGTCCTGCCGACCTGCACCCCTACTGTACCCTGGGACATGTTCTGCCGACCTGCACCCCTACAGTACCCTGGGACATGTTCTGCCGACCTGCACCCCTACTGTACCCTGGGACATGTTCTGCCGACCTGCACCCCTACTGTACCCTGGGACATGTCCTGCGACCTGCACCCCTACAGTACCCTGGGACATGTCTGCCGACCTGCACCCCTACTGTACCCTGGGACATGTTCTGCCGACCTGCACCCCTACAGTACCCTGGGACATGTCCTGCGACCTGCACCCCTACAGTACCCTGGGACATGTCTGCCGACCTGCACCCCTACTGTACCCTGGGACATGTTCTGCCGACCTGCACCCCTACAGTACCCTGGGACATGTCCTGCCGACCTGCACCCCTACTGTACCCTGGACATGTCCTGCCGACCTGCACCCCTACAGTACCCTGGGACATGTCTGCCGACCTGCACCCCTACTGTACCTGGGACATGTCCTGCCGACCTGCACCCCTACTGTACCCTGGGACTGTCCTGCCGACCTGCACTCCTACTGTACCCTGGGACATGTCCTGCCGACCTGCACCCCTACTGTACCCTGGGACATGTCCTGCCGACCTGCACCCCTACTGTACCCTGGGACATGTCCTGCCGACCTGCACCCCTACTGTACCCTGGGACATGTTCTGCCGACCTGCACCCCTACTGTACCCTGGGACATGTTCTGCCGACCTGCACCCCTACTGTACCCTGGGACATGTTCTGCCGACCTGCACCCCTACTGTACCCTGGGACATGTCCTGCCGACCTGCACCCCTACTGTACCCTGGGACATGTCCTGCCGACCTGCACCCCTACTGTACCCTACGACATGTTCTGCCGACCTGCACCCCTACTGTACCCTGGGACATGTTCCTGCCGACCTGCACCCCTACTGTACCCTGGGACATGTCCTGCCGACCTGCACCCCTACTGTACCCTGCGACATGTCCTGCCGACCTGCACCCCTAATGCATCATAAACATAAAAATTCATGTTCTTTTTCTTCATTTTGATAAATGCAATATTCATCGTTTATAAATAACGAAGTCCTTGTATCTAGAGATCAGAATTATTCAAACAATTGTTAGCAATATCTAGACGTTAGCACGTCTGGTAACGTCATCGCGTCTCGCGAAGAATTAATAATAAAATACAGAAATCCTCGCGACATGCAGAGGTTACAATACCTGGATGTAAACGGTGGGATCATGAACCTAATGACCGGCGATATTTAGAGGTTTAGATCCTAAGTTTAAGCGTTGGTGGTGTTGTTGACCACCGATGTAAGTCGACCCCTTCATGATGACGGGTAAGGAGAAGTCTGGCTGACCTTAACCCTGGGTAATAAGCTCCTGTTCTCTCTCTCTCTCTCTCTCTCTCTCTCTCTCTCTCTCTCTCTCTCTCTCTGGGGCAACATTACTGTCAGCCGCTGAAACACACAGGAGGGATTTAACTGATTTATAACAACGCGTCGCTTTGGTTTGTTTTGTCTTTATATAAATAAAATTGTGACGTACACTGTGGTGATATTACAATATGGCGCTCTCTCAAGTGTCATATTATATGTTAGATGCTTGACCTACTACTATTTTGTCACAAATATATAAATCGTTCATGATATGTTTATATAGTTATTGAGTGTTTTTGGTCTTGTCGTTTGGATTTGTGCTGAGTGTTTACCAACCATTGTTTAGCTCTAACTGCTGGGGTCAGTAAGATCTCTGGAACTACTGGAAAACACTAGAGTATGTTAACCCAACTCCTGGACTCCAGCAACACCTGGACATTTACATAAGGAGGATGACAGGAAGAAAGAAAATGGACAAGAGTATAAGGATGCGGGACTTGTCTATCCTCCTCCATCCTGTGACGACTGAGTGTTAGGTGTACAATGTTCAGTGTTCAGTGTTCAGTGTCAAGTGTTCAATGTTCAGTGATGGTTGTGTTAATTGTAAGAAATGCTCTGACTAATCTTCAAAATGTTCAACAAATATATTGAGGTAATTTAGGGGAGAATATCCACTAATGTGCAGGTCATGCTTTAGATAATGATGACCTGGATATATCAATGATGAGGGTGACCTGGATGTATTAATGGAAGGTGACGTGGATATATTAATGATGAGGGTGTCCTGGATATATTAATGATGAGGGTTACCTGGATATATTAATGATGAGGATGACCTGGATATATTAATGATGGTGACCTGGATATATTAATGATGAGGATGACCTGGATATATTAATGTGAGGGTGACCTGGATGTATTAATGATGAGGATGACCTGGATATAATGATGAGGGTGACCTGGATATATTGATAATGAGGGTGACCTGGATATATTAATGATGAGGGTGACCTGGATATAATGATGAGAGTGACCTGGATATATTGATAATGAGGATGACCTGGATATATTAATGATGAGGGTGACCTGGATATATTAATGATGAGGGTGACCTGGATATATTAATGATGAGGGTGACCTGGATATACTAATGATGAGGGTGACCTGGATATATCAATGATGAGGGTGACCTGGATATATTAATGATGAGGGTGACCTGGATATATCAATGTAAGGTGACCTGGATATAGTAATAATGAGGGTGACCTGGATATATTAATGATGAGGGTGACCTGGATATATTGATAATGAGGGTGTCCTGAATCTATCAATGTTGAGTATGACCTGGATATATTGATAACGAGGGTGACCTGGATATATTCATGGAGGGTGACCTGGATATATTCATGGAAGGTGACCTGAATCTATCAATGTTGAGTATGACCTGGATATATTAAGAACATCTGGTATAACAGGTTCACAACCACCATGGAAGATCCAGTGTTAGCTTTACTGGATCAATAATCTTGGTGATCATTACTGGAGCAATAATCCTGGTGATCATTAATGTTTTGGATCGTTAATTATCTTCATGTGACGCACGATTTATGATTATGTCGATGATAATTATGCTGTGATGATCATGTTTCTGTACTGGTGGGTAATTAGTGATGCTCCACACAACCTTCACTCATTCATTTGTTCTTCAAAATCTTACGTTCATTGTGACATCAGTCAGATATTTTCATATATTTTCACTTTTTCTCATGAAGGATATTTTCCGTTTTGCATGATATTATCACTGGGCTGATGACCGTTAACTCACAAGTGGTCCACAAAGTTTATAATGAAATCGTTCATCACATCGGCCCATCATCAGCCAGGCCAGGCCAGGTGCAGTGTGACCTGAGAAGGGATGACACTGGCTGCTCTGCTGTCTGGCCTTCATGATGGCAAATGTTGACTGAATCTTACAATGTCAGAACTAAAGTCATTTATGACATTAATGGCTTCTGTCTTCTGCTTATTTTAGTTATATTCACGACCGTCACATGCACGAAACATTTGGTACGATTCAGTTGGTTCATTTTGTAAATTATGATAAACAAATTTGTAATATGACAACAAGTAAGCCAAGGAAATGTTCCTTCTACTTGCTGTCACCTAATGTTTTCCAGCACATCATAATGTTCCCGACGTCTTGTGAGGGTGGCTGTAGTAGTATTATTATTGGTATAACAAATAGGAATTCACATTTCCTACTGTACCAACCATTGACTGAAGTATTTCCTCTGCAGCCAGAGTCAGTCAGACGAGACTAGTCATGTGATGGTTGAGCTGGTAATGATGAAAGGTCGAAGGTTCGCAGCTTCGAATGAGACTTTACAACACATACAATATTACCCTCACATAACTCACGTTTAATGATCAGGAACTACAGTGGTTTTACACTGTTCTGTTCTCTGATTGGTTTATTGATAAGTATACCGTCCTCATAATGGTACTCTTATTTTAAGATGATAATGGGAAACACAAATCATGGATATCTTGATAATTACTTATTTGTATAATAATATATATATATATATATATATATATATATATATATATATATATATATATATATATATATATATATATATATATATATATATATATATATATATATATATATATATATATATATATATATATATATATATATATATATATATATATATATATATATATATATATATATATATATATATATATATATATATATATATATATATATATATATATATATATATATATATATATATATATATATATATATATATATATATATATATATATATATATATATATATATATATATATATATATATATATATATATATATATATATATATATATATATATATATATATATATATATATATATATATATATATATATATATATATATATATATATATATTATATATTAGTTATTTATTATACTTTGTCGCTGTCTCCCGCGTTAGCGAGGTAGCGCAAGGAAACAGACGAAAGAAATGGCCCAACCCACCCCCATACCACATGTATATACATACGTCCGCAACACGCAAATATACATACCTACACAGCTTTCCATGGTTTACCCCCAGACGCTTCACATGCCTTGATTCAATCCACTGACAGCACGTCAACCCCGGTATACCACATCGCTCCAATTCAGCTCTATTCCTTGCCCTCCTTTCACCTCCTGCATGTTCAGGCCCCGATCACACAAAATCTTTTTCACTCCATCTTTCCCTCCAATTTGGTCTCCCAGTTCTCCTCGTTCCCTCCACCTCCGACACATATATCCTCTTGGTCAATCTTTCCTCACTCATTCTCTCCATGTGCCCAAACCATTTCAAAACACCCTCTTCTGCTCTCTCAACCACGCTTTTTTTATTTCCACACATCTCTCTTACCCTTACGTTACTTACTCGATCAAACCACCTCACACCACACATTGTCCTCAAACATCTCATTTCCAGCACATCCATCCTCCTGCGCACAAACTCTATCCATAGCCCACGCCTCGCAACCATACAACATTGTTGGAACCACTATTCCTTCAAACATACCCATTTTTGCTTTCCGAGATAATGTTCTCGACTTCCACACATCTTCAAGGCTCCCAGAATTTTCGCCCCCTCCCCCACCCTATGATCCACTTCCGCTTCCATGGTTCCATCCGCTGCCAGATCCACTCCCAGATATCTAAAACACTTCACTTCCTCCAGTTTTTTTTCTCCATTCAAACTCACCTCCCAATTGACTTGACCTCAACCCTACTGTACCTAATAACCTTGCTCTTATTCACATTTACTCTTAACTTCTTCTTTCACACTTTACAAACTCAGTCACCAGCTTCTGCAGTTTCTCACATGAATCAGCCACCAGCTGGATCTGGATCTGGAGAAGGCATATGATAAAGTTGATAGAGATGCCCTGTGGAATGTTACTAGAATATATGGTGTGGGAGGCAAGTTGTTAGAAGCAGTGAAAAGTTTTTATCGAGGATGTAAGGCATTTGTACGTGTATGAAGAGAGGAAAGTGTTTGGTTCTCAGTGAATGTAGGTTTGCGGCACGGGTGTGTGATGTCTCCATGGTTGTTTGATTTGTTTATGGATGGGGTTGTTAGGGAGGTGAATGCAAGAGTTTTGGAAAGAGGGGCAAGTATGCGTCTGTTGGGGATGAGAGAGTTTGGGAAGAGATGTCAGTTGTTGTTCGCTGATGATACCGGCTGGTGGCTGCTTCATGTAAGAAACTGCAGATGCTGGTGACTGAGTCTGGTAAAGTGTAAGAAAGAAGAAAGTTAAGAGTAAATGTGAATAAGAGCAAGGTTATTAGGTACAGTAGGGTTGAGGGTCAAGTCAACTGGGAGGTAAGTTTGAATGGAGAAAAACTGGAGGAAGTGAAGTGTTTTAAATATGTGGGAGGGGATTTGGCAGCGGATGGAACCATGGAAGCGGAAGTGAGTCACAGTGTGGGGAAGGGGGCGAATGTTCTAGGAGCGTTGAAAAATGTGTGGAAGGCGAGCACATTATCTCGGAAAGCAAAAATGGTTATGTTTGAAGGAGTAGTGGTTCCAACAATGTTTACTTGGTTGCGAGCGTGGGCTGTAGATAGGGTTGTGCGGAGGAAGGTGGATGTGTTGGAAATTAAATGTTTGAGGAGAATATGTGATGTGAGGTGGTTTGATCGAGTAAGTAATGAAAGTGTAAGAGAGATGGTGTGATAAAAATAGTTTGGTTGAGAGAGCAGAAGAGTGTGTTTTGAAATGGTTTGGTCACATGGAGAGGATGAGTGAGGAGAGGTTGACAAAGACGATATATGTGTCAGAAGTTCAGGGAACAAGAAGATGGAAGAATGGAGGTAATAGGATTTTGAGTCCTCTGGTCCTGAACACGCAGGAGGGAGAAAGGCCTGCACGGAATAGAGTGAATTGGAACGATGTGGTGTACAGGGGCTAAGTGCTGTCAGCGGGGAGGAACCAAGGCACATGAAGCAGCTGGGAGAAACCACGTAAAAGTCTTCGGGGCCTGGTTGTGGATATGTGTCACCAAAGGCAAGGGTCGAGTCACCAAAGACAAAGGGGTTGGGTCATCAAAGAGAAGGGTCAGGTCGTGGATTAGCTCATAAACTTGTACAGGGTGAGCTATGCTCCTGTCAGCAGCCTCCGCTGCCCTATATATGTATAATGCACATACATGCACAATACTCTTCCAACAGCATCGTTCACTGGCCTCTATATGTACAAAGTCCACAAGGGAGCATCATGCCACTGGATATCAGCAAACAATGTGAGTTTGCTAAAAGCTAGCAACAGTTCCATTCTGGATCCAATATTGTGCCGGCGTCGCACAAAATGTACAATTCACTTGCTTAATTCACTGCAACATATCTTTTTTATTATTTTTTCTGGGCTTGTGTTGCTCCAGCCAATTTGGTTTTCAAGTTATTCTACTTTATGTATTCTTTTTCTATATACCTCGCTGTATAGTGTAGCATGCTTTTTATAGTTTAGTCATTGGAATATGTTGTGTAATGTCGTTCGTTGATCATTACACAAGAGAGTAATGTCAGTTTTTAAGGATTAATTTAAACCTATTCGTCGCTGTTGATTCTAATCACAGTGCTGGATGCTAATCACACTGCATCAGTTTTGAATTAAGGAATCTAGACAGTGGGAACTGTATACATCTTCCCCACCTCGACAAGAGCAGTTTAGGGTAGCATTACAAAGTTCTTTTGTCTCGTTCAACAACATATTACTGAATGTCTTCATACTTTCTGGTGAGGGATGTTGTGCAAGTAATTTCTTACATGAGTTACTTTTGTAACCGTAAATCATAAGACACACCCTGCTGTATACACTGACATCCAGGTCCCTGTATGAGACAAGCCTTTCCCTAGTCTCCAACATGCAGACTCCAGTATGAGTGACACCATACCGTGCACTCCAGCATCCAGACCCCATTATGAGTGACACCATACTCTAGCCTCCAGCATCCAAACCCCAGTATGAGTGACACCATACTCTAGCCTCCAACATCCAAACCCCAGTATGAGGCACACCATACCGTGCACTCCAACATCCAGATCCCAGTATGAGTGACACCATACCGTGCACTCCAACATCCAAACCCCAGTATGAGGCTCACCATATCGTTCACTCCAACACCCAGCCAATATACAATACACTGTCGCGTAAATGTAATATTTTTTCAGAATTTGTGAAATGTTCTCACTCCCTCCCACTGCGTGGGGACGTACTCACAGCGAGGAGGGAAGGAATGAGGATATTTTGAAGTTCTCTGTACACGTAAACACCAGGAGGAGTGCGGGCTGTTACTGGGTTCCCAGACATGATGGTGGTTTACTTTCAATTACCATTCCTAATTGTCAGATATAGTTGGAGGTGAGGGGCTGGTGTATCCTTGGTGTGTGTGTGTGTGTGGGGGGAGAGAGAGAGAGAGAGAGAGAGAGAGAGAGAGAGAGAGAGAGAGAGAGAGAGAGAGAGAGAGAGAGAGAGAGACATAAACAATGGTAAGTGTGGCCTCTGATTGCTCACATAACTTTGCTAAACGGGAGGACCAGACAGGACCATTTGCTCAGATATGGTTCTTTATTATGTTATGTTGTGGAGCAGCCGCCTGTCGCTCCTCCTGGCCACAACCTGAAGCTCCAGTTTGGAGTAAACATTGTGTGTGTCTGGTCAGTTTGTGTCTGCATCAGGCATTTATGAAAATATGACGTGTGTATAATATATATATATATATATATATATATATATATATATATATATATATATATATATATATATATATATATTCTTTTTTTCTTTTAAACTATTCGCCATTTCCCGCGTTAGCGAGGTAGCGTTAAGAACAGAGGACTGGGCCTTTTTTTGGAATATCCTCACCTGGCCCACTCTGTTCCTTCTTTTGGAAAATTTAAAAAAAAACGAGAGGGGAGGATTTCCAGCCCCCCGCTCCCTCCCCTTTTAGTCGCCTTCTACGACACGCAGGGAATACGTGGGAAGTATTCTTAATCCCCTATCCCCAGGGATAATATATATATATATATATATATATATATATATATATATATATATATATATATATATTTTTTTTTTTTTTTTTTTTTTGCTTTGTCGCTGTCTCCCGCGTTTGCGAGGTAGCGCAAGGAAACAGACGAAAGAAATGGCCCAACCCACCCCCATACACATGTATATACATACGTCCGCACACGCAAATATACATACCTACACAGCTTTCCATGGTTTACCCCAGACGCTTCACATGCCTTGATTCAATCCACTGACAGCACGTCAACCCCGGTATACCACATCGCTCCAGTTCACTCTATTCCTTGCCCTCCTTTCACTCTCCTGCATGTTCAGGCCCCGATCACACAAAATCTTTTTCACTCCATCTTTCCACCTCCAATTTGGTCTCCCTCTTCTCCTCGTTCCCTCCACCTCCGACACATATATCCTCTTGGTCAATCTTTCCTCACTCATTCTCTCCATGTGCCCAAACCATTTCAAAACACCCTCTTCTGCTCTCTCAACCACGCTCTTTTTATTTCCACACATCTCTCTTACCCTTACGTTACTTACTCGATCAAACCACCTCACACCACACATTGTCCTCAAACATCTCATTTCCAGCACTTCCATCCTCCTGCGCACAGCTCTATCCATAGCCCACGCCTCGCAACCATACAACATTGTTGGAACCACTATTCCTTCAAACATACCCATTTTTGCTTTCCGAGATAATGTTCTCGACTTCCACACATTCTTCAAGGCTCCCAGAATTTTCGCCCCCTCCTCCACCCTATGATTCACTTCCGCTTCCATGGTGCCATCCGCTGCCAGATCCACTCCCAGATATCTAAAACACTTCACTTCCTCCAGTTTTTCTCCATTCAAACTCACCTCCCAATTGACTTGACCCTCAACCCTACTGTACCTAATAACCTTGCTCTTATTCACATTTACTCTTAACTTTCTTCTTTCACACACTTTACCAAACTCAGTCACCAGCTTCTGCAGTTTCTCACATGAATCAGCCACCAGCTGGATCTGGATCTGGAGAAGGCATATGATAAAGTTGATAGAGATGCCCTGTGGAAGGTACTAAGAATATATGGTGTGGGAGGCAAGTTGTTAGAAGCAGTGAAAAGTTTTTATCGAGGATGTAAGGCATTTGTACTTGTAGGAAGAGAGGAAAGTGATTGGTTCTCAGTGAATGTAGGTTTGCGGCAGGGGTGTGTGATGTCTCCATGGTTGTTTGATTTGTTTATGGATGGGGTTGTTAGGGAGGTGAATGCAAGAGTTTTGGAAAGAGGGGCAAGTATGCAGTCTGTTGGGGATGAGAGAGTTTGGGAAGTGAGTCAGTTGTTGTTCGCTGATGATACAGCGCTGGTGGCTGATTCATGTAAGAAACTGCAGATGCTGGTGACTGAGTCTGGTAAAGTGTAAGAAAGAAGAAAGTTAAGAGTAAATGTGAATAAGAGCAAGGCTATTAGGTACAGTAGGGTTGAGGGTCAAGTCAATTGGGAGGTAAGTTTGAATGGAGAAAAACCGGAGGAAGTAAAGTGTTTTAGATATCTGGGAGTGGATCTGGCAGCGGATGGAACCATGGAAGCGGAAGTGAATCATAGGGTGGAGGAGGGGGCGAAAATCGTGGGAGCCTTGAAGAATGTGTGGAAGTCGAGAACATTATCTCGGAAAGCAAAAATGGGTATGTTTGAAGGAATAGTGGTTCCAACAATGTTGTATGGTTGCGAGGCGTGGGCTATGGATAGAGTTGTGCGCAGGAGGGTGGATGTGCTGGAAATGAGATGTTTGAGGACAATATGTGGTGTGAGGTGGTTTGATCGAGTAAGTAATGTAAGGGTAAGAGAGATGTGTGGAAATAAAAAGAGCGTGGTTGAGAGAGCAGAAGAGTGTGTTTTGAAATGGTTTGGTCACATGGAGAGAATGAGTGAGGAAAGATTGACCAAGAGGATATATGTGTCGGAGGTGGAGGGAACGAGGAGAAGTGGGAGACCAAATTGGAGGTGGAAAGATGGAGTGAAAAAGATTTTGAGTGATCGGGGTGATCGCGGCCTGAACATGCAGGAGGGTGAAAGGCGGGCAAGGAATACAGTGAATTGGATAGATTTGGTATACCGGGGTCGACGTGCTGTCAATGGATTGAATCAGGGCATGTGAAGCGTCTGGGGTAAACCATGGAAAGTTCTGTAGGGCCTGGACGTGGAAAGGGAGCTGTGGTTTCGGTGCATTATTACATGACAGCTAGAGACTGAGTGTGAACGAATGGGGCCCTTTGTTGTCTTTTCCTAGCGCTACCTCGCACACATGAGGGGGGAGGGGGATGTTATTCCATGTGTGGCGAGGTGGCGATGGGAATAAATAAAGGCAGACAGTATGAATTATGTACATGTGTATATATGTATGTGTCTGTGTGTGTATATATATGTGTACATTGAGATGTATAGGTATGTATAATTGCGTGTGTGGACGTGTATGTATATGCATGTGTATGTGGATGGGTTGGGCCATTTCTTTCGTCTGTTTCCTTGCGCTACCTCGCAAACTCGGGAGACAGTGACAAAGCAAAATGATAATAAAATATATAATATATATATATATATATATATATATATATATATATATATATATATATATATATATATATATATATAATGATGTGAATAAGAGTAAAAGTGAATAAGAGCAAGGTTATTAGGTACAGTAGGGTTGAGGGACAAGTCAGATGGGAGGTAAGCTTGAATGGAGAAAAACTGGAGGAAGTGAAGTGTTTTAAATATGTGGGAGGGGATTTGGCAGCGGATGGAACCGTGGAAGCGGAAGTGAGTCACAGTGTGGGGAAGGGGGCGAAAGTTCTAGGAGCGTTGAAAAATGTGTGGAAGGCGAGCACATTATCTCGGAAAGCAAAAATGGTTATGTTTGAAGGAGTAGTGGTTCCAACAATGTTACTTGGTTGCGAGGCGTGGGCTATAGATAGGGTTGTGCGGAGGAAGGTGGATGTGTTGGAAATTAGATGTTTGAGGACAATGGGTGGTGTGAGATGGTTCGATCGAGTAAGTAATGAAAGTGTAAGAGAGATGGGTGGTGATAAAAATAGTTTGGTTGAGAGAGCAGAAGAGGGTGTATTGAAATGGTTTGGTCACATGGAAAGAATGAGTGAGGAGAGATTGACAAAGAGGATATATGTGTCAGAGATGGAGGGAACGAGGAGAAGTGGGAGACCAAATTGGAGGTGGAAGGATGGAGTGAAAAAGATTTTGAGTGATCGGGGCCTGAACATGCAGGAGGGTGAGAGGCGTGTAAGGAATAGATTGAATTGGAACGATGTGGTATACCGGGGTCGACGTGCTGTCAATGGATTGAACCAGGGCATGTGATGTCTCTGGGGTAAACCATGGAATGTTTTTTGGGGCCCGTGTGTGGAAAGGGAACTGTGGTTTCTGGACATTATACATGACAGCTAGAGACTGAGTGTGAACGAATGTGGCCTTTGTTGTCTTTTCCTAGCGCTACCTCGCGCGCATGCGAGGGGGAGGGGGTTGTCATTTTGTGTGTGGCGGGGTGGCGACGGGAATGAATAAAGGCAGAAAGTATGAATTATGTACATGTTCATATATGTTTATGTCTGTCTATGTATATATATGTATACGTTGAAATATATAGGTATGTATATGTGCGTGTGTGGACGTGTATGTTTATACATGTGTATGTGGGTGGGTTTAGGATGAGGGAACACAACTCTATGCTTCGGGCAAGTTCAAACTCCAGGGAATAACTTATTCAGTAGGATATCACAGAGGGAGCACGAGAGGCGGTAGAGGGCAGAGGTATTTATGGGTCCACCAACCAAGAGAAGGACTTTACCGAAGAGAATGTCACTTAGGTGCAATACAGACTAAAACAACGCCAGGAAGCACCGTGCTCTCCATAGATTAAAGACCAGTCTGGAACTGGAAGGCTGGTGAGGTACGAGAAACCTAATTTGGGGTGACTCAGGCATAGACATACCTACTACAGTAAAGGTCAGGAGACTGACAGACAGACAGAGAGAATCGCCCCCCTCGAGTAGGAGAGCGGACAGTGGAATACAAACATGATACAGCACACCAGCTAGGAACATAACGTAGACTCTTAAGGGAAGAAGATAACGAGAGATTGACTCCATTTGCGACTGGCAATGAGATTCCTCAATGTGTTCATCAGAGAGATAAGAGACAGATCGTATATATGGAGACTGTGAGACACAGTATCAGGCCTCTGGCTGCGAGTTCTGGTCGTCGCGATAGCTTGAAGTGGGATGGATACGACTTGCCTGGCTATGATCATGTGTGGGGTCCTGATGAAGACTGTGTGTGTTTTCTTGAAGATTTTACAACTGCTGCAGCTTCACGTTCTTGCTTATGATGAAGTTATTTGGTAAGATATGAAGACTTCTCACTGCTTGTATCCCTAGAGGGTTAAGCTTAGCCATGTCTCATACAGAGATGTTGATGTTGTGATTAGTACTGTGTAAAGAGCATGCCTTACTTACCACTCCCGATACGTACACAGCTTTACATCTACACTGTCAGTTGTCCATCTTCTACGAAGGGGTGAAATAATCTTGTTTTCTTCTATTCATGGGTTGATACTATTGTAATCATGTAGTTACCTTGTGATACTTTGGCGTTGGCATCGTTTTAATGGAACTAGGTTAGAGTTCATTGATAATAATGAAAAGATCAAAAGATCAAGTCGTCTAACTCGGGGAGTTGCAATCAGACACAAGGAATGAAGCAAGGCGTTACTTTATATTAGATGAGAAAATGTAAATAGACGTTGCTTTATTCAGATTATCGTTCGGAAATAATTATTATCGTACACATGCCGTGGTCATCGTAAATAATGAAGATAAAGTACACGTTGACGAAGTTATTGTATACAGAGGCTCTTAATCATGCTGAAATGAAATAGACACACGAGAGAGAAATCTTTAAATGTGCAGCGAGGTGAAGAAATAGAATATTAAAACCTTAGACAAACTGTGAAAGTGGTTGGTGTTGCCTTGGGCTATATATATAGTGTTCCATCTCTAGCCTTACATCCTTCATCTTAATTTACCACTCATTTTCTGTCGTAGCCTTGAGAAGTCTGAAGTTTACCTCTGGTCATGGTAGCCTCTCACCGTAAATGTTTCCGCCAATAGAAAATGGATGTAAATGTATCTGCCGATAGAAAATGGATGTAAATGTATCCGCCGATAGAAAATGGATGTAAATGTATCAGCTGATAGAAAATGGATGTCACATTATTAACTGACAGAAAATGGATGCCAGTATATCATGTGATAGATAGTCATGTAAATGTATTAGCTGATGGTAAAATTATGTAAATGTAATAGCTGATAGAAACTGATGTTAATGTACACAGGTGAGGTTACAAGTTCTGTGACCATCATGATTGTGTTGATGTTTAACAGATTAAATTTCTAGATTAGGTAAATTAGGATGTAATGAATGCTATGGTTAGAGATCGGTAGCATTTCTAAGCAGAGGCAACTACATGTCCAGCGTACGTTGAGATGTGAACGCCATGAAATGAAGACTGTAGAGGTGTTAGGTTGTATGTTGTATGTATATGGCCGCACCAACCATTTATTGACTTGTTTGAGTAATTATTTTGGTATATTATCTCTGTATCTGTCTATTATTTTGGTTATTTCATGATAACCAAAATATCTACCTACCAATCAAACTAAGCATCCATGCTGACTAAAATATGTACCAATCAAAGTACACATCCCCGGAAGAAAATATAACCATAATATATTATATATCTTTAACATCGTCACGTTTCTGTATACAACTCACAGTACGTCAGACCTGATTCATTCCAATGCCTTCTCCAAATCAGGTCAAGGAACGAGGGGGACCATATGAATGGGTCACGTTCTAAGACTTAAACCGTATTTTACCAAGTCTATTCATCGCTCCTCGTTGGCCCGGCCCTCTAATTAAAATGGATAAATTTCAATAAGCTACTCGGGTTTCCGAGATGTATGGAGAGAGAGAGAGAGAGAGAGAGAGAGAGAGAGAGAGAGAGAGAGAGAGAGAGAGAGAGAGAGAGTCTGCGGTGTTCGTGGAACTCCAGTATGTTGAACATCTTTAACATCTTTATCATTCCTTTAGTAATTATTTATTTTTCGTCTGACAAGATTTCTACTCGGTGTAATTCGTTTTGGTAGGACAAAATATTTTTCTTTGTGTTTTTTCTTGTTGTATATACTGGTCTATTATTCAGTAGGTTTTCATATTAACTCGACTTTATTTGCTAGGAAGTATACAAGTCCTGTGTGTGTGTGTGTGTGTGTGTGTGTGTGTGTGTGTGTGTGTGTGTGTGATTACTGTTTGTGATTACGATTTGGGTTACGGGAGAGGGCTTTATACTCTTGTTGTTCCGTCTCTTGACCTTGTACAAATATCCCGTCTTTATGTAATGTATATACAAACATACACGCTCCGCCTTACGCCAAGTACCCATTTGTGGAAGAGGATGAACAGCTGCGTTGGCTTTGAGCCACCTCCCTTGCTCGGGAACTGAAAGCAAGATTAATGAATAGGTTCGTCGTAATGCTAACCTCCGCACTATGGTGTGTGTTGATACTTATATGTAATGACCCATTTCTGTTGTCGTGGGAGGGAGTTATATTCCCGTGGGTCGCCATCTCGACTGTCATTTACCTTTTTAAATTTCTGTATGTTGTCCGCATCTGGTGTGTCCTCATGCTGTTCATTCCATGCACTCGCTAGTCTCTGATGATCGATCTTCTTCTTTACATCATTTCTAGTAAGCGTCTTATTTGATTTCATGTTATGGTATGTGGTTGGTCTATCCTCGCCTCTTCTGAAGAGCTGTCAGGTGTTTACATCATTAAGAACTTTGATGATGTGATCAGGTCAATCCCTCATCTCCTCTCTTCCTTGATGGGTGAATTCAAGGCCTCGATTCTTTCTCTATAACCTAGCGCTCTTAATTCCTGTGTGTGTGTGTGTGTGTGTGTGTGTGTGTGTGTGTGTGTGAGTCACTTGTGGGGCCCCCATCTCTAGAAAATTGTCTATTATCAAATAACTGTTTAAATCAGCGAACGCTGTCTGCATTAACCATGTCTTCCGTCATATTACATTCATCTGCCAATCTCATATTCTAAAAGTACTTCCTTACGCCTTTTATTTTGATCATGTTTTTTGCATAATTTTGTATCATATCCTCTGGTTGTATTTTCCCGACACCTTTCGAAGAACTGCTCATTTTCCATGTTGTTCAGTCTGCTTCAGGAACTTAAGGCTGTGATCAGGTCACCCTGCACTCTTCTTGCCTCCTAGGAGGGCAAATTTAAGGCTTTTAGCCCTTCCTTCTAAGTCAGCTTTCTTAATTCTGATGCCGTCTTTGTTATCCTCATGTAGACCCTCTTTAATTCGCTTTTGGTGCTTATTTAGGTACAGTGATCAAATTCGAGTAGCATATACTAGTTTTGGCCTTACGTATAGTATGAACAGCTTGCTGAATATTTCCTCATTCATATACGTGAAAGCTACTCTGATATTTGTCAGCAGACAGTTAGTCTCCCTAACTAGTCTCCTAATGTGAGACTATGACAGATTAGGAATGATGTTGCCTCCCAAGTACGTTTTACACACAGGATTGTGAAATTAGTTCCTACTCTTTCTCTTCGTCCTGTCTTTAAAGTCCTATCATTACAGTTTCAACTTTACTCGTGTCGAGCTTCACTCATGTATCAGAAAAACTTTGGAATCGGTTTGTCCCTTTTGTAAACTGATGCAATCCTACTCGTTTTTCACTTCCTTTTTCACTTCACTACAAATATATTCAGATAGGAGACAATACCATCAGGCAAGCCATTTACATAGACCAAGAAAAACAATGGTCCTAGAACAGGACTCCGTGTCACTCCGCTGGTGACCTCGATCTACTGGGAGAAGGCTCCTCTAACAAGCATCCTTTTGTTCCCTTCTGCTTAGACAAGCGTTTTACTGAAGGAGTTTCCCCTTGATTCCTGTGTGATGAATTAGGCTGTTAACAGCACTTCGTAAAGTACAGTGGTAGATGTTGTCTGGCGATCTTAATGGAAACAGTTCGCCTAGTCTTCCCTTTATGCAAGACAGAGCTCACTCTTTCATAGAAATCTAAGGATGAGAGGGAATGATACACTATCATTGCTACAGCTTATCCTCACACATACTAGCCTGGACATTGGGAATATTTCTTACGATAAACTACCTTGAAAAAGTGATCATGTAATGATCAAGCTATTTAGTCATTGAGACAAAAAGACCAAATGTGGGACAGGCTATAAAGATGAGATAAAATCTTGAGAAATACGCACACACTCGCAATTTCTATGGTAATACGGACTGGGAAACACGAGTTCAGTGGCCTGGAACCAGGGATTTGTGTTGAGATATTCTCTAAAATGTACAATGAACGACTAGGAACATGGGTACCTCTAGCCTTAAGTACAGAGGGAATGGTAAGAAATCGGTAATAATGATTACATGACACTACCATTGTCTAAAACCATAGTGTCTCTCACTTAAGTAATTTCTCCTCTGTAAATAGTCATGTACTTACTTTGTAATTATATTTTCCAGAACCGTACAGGCCACATACGTTCGTGGGTCAGGTCTGTGGTTCAGTGCCTGTGTTTCCGGTCCCCTTGCTCATGGATAGGCATAACATTTGCCCTTTTCCATTGTCTTGGCACTTTGCCTTTCTCCAGCGACATCTTCAACAGTATTTCAAGAGGTTTATCTAGCGAATCTGCACACATTTTCAGCACATATGGTGAAATTTCATCAGGACCATGAGCCTTATATGGGTCAAGACCTTTAAGTATTCTGATAATGTTTTTTTCTAGACGTCTTAATGTTGTTTATAACCTCCTTCCCCTTCCATCTCACGGGCGTTAGGGCTGTTGCGTCCTCCACCGTGAAAACACTTCTGAACTTACTGCTCACTTCCTCGCATATCCTTACGTCATCGTCAGCAATTCTTCCCTCTGGATCCCTCAGCCTGATTAGATCTTCTTTACTTGACTATTGACTCCTGAGGAATTAATGGAAAAGTTTCGGATTTTCTCCTGCCTTGCCCACAGTGTTCTTTTTCGAAGTTTCTTTGTTCCTCCTTCCTCACCCAGGTGTATTGTTCTCATGCTCTCTTATACCTTGCCAACCCTGGCTGGCTGTAGTGCTGTCTGTACCTTGCCAACCCTGGCAGGCTGTAGTGCCGTCTGTACCTTGCCAACCCTGGCTGGCTGTAGTGCCGTCTGTACCTTGCCAACCCTGGCTGGCTGTAGTGCCGTCTGTACCTTGCCAACCCTGGCTGGCTGTAGTGCCGTCTGTACCTTGCCAACCCTGGCTGGCTGTAGTGCCGTCTGTACCTTGCCAACCCTGGCAGGCTGTAGTGCCGTCTGTACCTTGCCAACCCTGGCAGGCTGTAGTGCCGTCTGTACCTTGCCAACCCTGGCTGGCTGTAGTGCCGTCTGTACCTTGCCAACCCTGGCTGGCTGTAGTGCCGTCTGTACCTTGCCAACCCTGGCTGGCTGTAGTGCCGTCTGTACCTTGCCAACCCTGGCTGGCTGTAGTGCCGTCTGTACCTTGCCAACCCTGGCTGGCTGTAGTGCCGTCTGTACCTTGCCAACCCTGGCTGGCTGTAGTGCCGTCTGTACCTTGCCAACCCTGGCTGGCTGTAGTGCCGTCTGTACCTTGCCAACCCTGGCTGGCTGTAGTGCTGTCTGTACCTTGCCAACCCTGGCTGGGTGTAGTGCCGTCTGTACCTTCGCCACTGATTATCTCGAACATTATTTACTTTTTGATATCTTTTGTAAAATCATTATTACCGATTTCTTACCATTCCCTCTGTACTTAAGGCTAGAGGTACCCATGTTTCTGGTCGTTCATTGTACATTTTAGAGAATATCTCAACACAAATCCTTGGTTCCAGGCCACTGAACTCTGTTTCCCCAGTCCGTATTACCATGGAAATTGCGAGTGTGTGTGTATTTCCCACGATTTTATCTCATCTTTATAGCCTGTCCCACATTTGGTCTTTTTGTCCTCAATGACTAAATAGCTTGATCATTACATGGTCACTTTTTCAAAGTGGTTTATCATCAGAAATATTCTCAATATCCAGGCTAGTATGTGTGAGGATAAGATCTAGCAATGGTGGTGTATCATTCCCTCTCATCCTAGTGTGCTCCTTAACATGTTGGTAATGGAAATGTTCCTGCGTGTGATTACAATGTGTCTAACTACTCTGTGTTAGTGGGAGGGAGTTGTACACTGGTGTTGTCCCTATCTCTTACACATGTATATATGTATTATGACTTTACTCCAGTGTATGTATGCACACACACACTCTAGCCTAAGCCAGGTACCCATTTATCGACTCACCGCAAGGGAGGATCTTCACTTGGATCAGGTGTAGGTCGACAGCCTGGCCCAGGATTCGAACCCATGCGGCTTTGATCCCGGCTAGCCCGTGCTAAATCATGGCCAGTACCGCTAACCGCTGCACCACACAGGTGTGTGTGTGTGTGTGTGTGTGTGTGTGTGTGTGTGTGTGTGTGTACAAACAATGATATGCAAACGAGTACATTTCTCTGAACGATTTTGCTTGTACCAAAATGTTTATATGAGTTTGAACCTAGGGTATCTATGAGCAACAATAGAATTTTAATCTCTCATCACATTTACAACAAACCTTACAGTTTCCTTCATATTAAACTCTCTGGAGATTTACAACTCGTATAAACACTTGAGAATTCACCCCTCACAAAATTGTTTCAGTAAACTCACAATTGCTGTAAACTCAGAGCTGCAGTGACCCCACAGCTGCTGAAGAGCGTGTTGGGTTATCATGGTTCTTCATCGTGTTTGTGTAGGCTGTGTGTTAAAGTTATCCTACACAGTATGGCTCGCAGTAGCCTCTGGCAGAGGTGTTGTTTCTTGTCTCTTGCTGTCTCTGGATCTCCTACTGTGTCTGTCGATATCTGTCTGTGTCTGTCTGTAGCTCGCTCTCTCTCTCTGGTCCTACCATTCTGGCTACACCTCGTAGTGGGTACTCATACGTACTCCCTTTTGATGAGGCGGTTTTCTAGAAACGTGCTTTTGGTGCAGACTCGGGGTCGTGTATGTTTTTATAATGAATTTTTATGTTTTTTCAAAGGTGAGTCGCAAAGCTAAGGTAAGCAATCTCCATTGTGTACGTCGATGGATGACTGGAGCCTCCCCGAGTGTTCTGAGGCCCACCTCTCTCTCTCTCTCTCTCTCTCTCTCTCTCTCTCTCTCTCTCTCTCTCTCTCTCTCTCTCTCTCTCTCTCTCTCTCTCTCTCTATATATATATATATATATATATATTTATTTATTTATCTCTCATCATCTTATGTGTTTATGTGTCTATCTTAATGATCCCTGTATATATGATATGACAGAAGCAAAATAGATGTGAAAGAGATTTAGAGAGCATGTTGTGATTATAGAGAGTCCTTTTACATCAGGGAAGGAGAAGGTGGAAGCTAAGGAAGTTAAGTGTGAACCCTTAGGGAAGTTAGAATTTTTATTTAGAATAGGGCACTTTTCTGAGGGTTCGATAATATGAAGGAAGGTAGCGGATGGAAAATTCATAACGGTAGGAACAATATAGCAGAGAAGGATCATAAAGAAACAAGGATGCTACTCTATAAATGAAGAACATAATCTAATGTATATTATTGTTAGTGATAAAGACGTGAATGTAATGCGTCAGTAGCCACAGTAGGATATGATGTTAGACGAGTAACACTGGACAGGGATGGGTGGGAGTCCTGTGTTATTGTGATGCTGGAAGGATGACATGGCCTGTTAGTCCTCACCACTCTGGTCCACCACCACTCCTCACCACTCTGGTCCACCACCACTCCTCACCACTCTGGTCCACCACCACTCCTCACCATCACTCCTCACCACTCTGGTTCACCTCCACTCCTCACCACTCTGGTCCACCACCACTCCTCACCACTCTGGTTCACCACCACTCCTCACCACTCTGGTTCACCACCACTTCTCACGTCGTTGGAGACCAACACACCCTCCTTTTCAACATTTTTTCCTTCCCGTCACTGACCCGTCCCTTTATCAACACTTTCTTTCACTTCGTCTGATCTGTTCTTTTCATCATCTTTCCATTCGTTTTCATATGCGTCTTCTCCTCCTTCCCTGCCCTTCACCCTGGGTATCAGCATCACTAAAGAGCTCCTTCATAATTCTTAATCGAGTCGACACTCTGGTTTCCTTCCTGTAGCAACTCGCCTGTCAAAAAATTCGTTCTTACTGTTGGCCGTTGACAGTGAAAGAGACGGATGCTGTACCAATATTGTCTTCGCTGGAGAGACATGAGGATCTTCCACCAATATTGTCTCAGTGGGAGAGACATGAGGATCTTCCATCAATATTGTCTCAGTGGGAGAGACATGAGGATCTTCCATCAATATTGTCTCAGTGGGAGAGACATGAGGATCTTCCATCAATATTGTCTCAGTGGGAGAGACATGAGGATCTTCCACCAATATTGTCTCAGTGGGAGAGACATGAGGATCTTCCATCAATATTGTCTCAGTGGGAGAGACATGAGGATCTTCCATCAATATTGTCTCAGTGGGAGAGACATGAGGATCTTCCATCAATATTGTCTCAGTGGGAGAGACATGAGGATCTTCCACCAATATTGTCTCAGTGGGAGAGACATGAGGATCTTCCATCAATATGGTCTCAGTGGGAGAGACATGAGGATCTTCCACCAATATTGTCTCAGTGGGAGAGACATGAGGATCTTCCATCAATATTGTCTCAGTGGGAGAGACATGAGGATCTTCCATCAATATTGTCTCAGTGGGAGAGACATGAGGATCTTCCATCAATATTGTCTCAGTGGGAGAGACATGAGGATCTTCCATCAATATTGTCTCAGTGGGAGAGACATGAGGATCTTCCATCAATATTGTCTCAGTGGGAGAGACATGAGGATCTTCCATCAATATTGTCTCAGTGGGAGAGACATGAGGATCTTCCATCAATATTGTCTCAGTGGGAGAGACATGAGGATCTTCCACCAATATTGTCTCAGTGGGAGAGACGCGAGAATCTTCCATCAATATTGTCTCAGTGGGAGAGACGCGAGTATCTTCCATCAATATTGTCTCAGTGGGAGAGACATGAGGATCTTCCACCAATATTGTCTCAGTGGGAGAGACGCGAGAATCTTCCATCAATATTGTCTCAGTGGGAGAGACATGAGGATCTTCCACCAATATTGTCTCAGTGGGAGAGACATGAGGATCTTCCATCAATATTGTCTCAGTGGGAGAGACGCGAGTATCTTCCATCAATATTGTCTCAGTGGGAGAGACATGAGGATCTTCCACCAATATTGTCTCAGTGGGAGAGACATGAGGATCTTCCATCAATATTGTCTCAGTGGGAGAGACATGAGGATCTTCCATCAATATTGTCTCAGTGGGAGAGACATGAGGATCTTCCATCAATATTGTCTCAGTGGGAGAGACATGAGGATCTTCCATCAATATTGTCTCAGTGGGAGAGACATGAGGATCTTCCATCAATATTGTCTCAGTGGGAGAGACATGAGGATCTTCCATCAATATTGTCTCAGTGGGAGAGACATGAGGATCTTCCATCAATATTGTCTCAGTGGGAGAGACATGAGGATCTTCCACCAATATTGTCTCAGTGGGAGAGACATGAGGATCTTCCACCAATATTGTCTTAGTGGGAGAGATATGAGGATCTTCCATCAATATTGCGTCAGTGGGAGAGACATGAGGATCTTCCACCAATATTGTCTTAGTGGGAGAGATATGAGGATCTTCCATCAATATTGTGTCAGTGGGAGAGACATGAGGATCTTCCACAAATATTGTCTCTATGGGAGAGACATGAGGATCTTCCACCAATGGTTTCCGCGGGAGAGAAATGAGGATCTTCCATCAATATTGTCTCAGTGGGAGGGACATGATTATGTCTCACCGTCCAGGAGGTTATGTGGTTCCAGAATCATATATATTGAGGCTGGAAATTGATGTACGTAGCTGCTTCAAGACCATCACTCTGTACAGTCTGATGATGTATTATATAAGGTATTGTTCCAGGACCATTATTCTGTTGTGGCTGGAAATGTATTATATAAGGTATTGTTCCAGGACCATCATTCTGTTGTGGCTGGAAATGTATTATATAAGGTATTACTCCAGGACCATCATTCTGTTGTGGCTGGAAATGTATTATATAAGGTATTGTTCCAGGACCATCATTCTGTTGTGGCTGGAAATGTTCTCGGGTACTAAAATCTCTCTAATTTTTTTTATATTTTTTTCTTACTTTAGACTTATCAGCTGTTCAGGTATTAAGGTCGACCATGTCATTTAAACCCACCAGTTGAAATAACTGGAAAGACATTTTGCAACTTTTCGAAGTCATTTCAAGACCATATACGCTCTTATTGAGTGTGTAACCCTTACGTTTTCCATGAGAAAAGGAAAAAAAAAGAGGAAGAAATTCCTGCCTATTCAGACGGTAAATATTTTCCAGAGCTTCTGGAATGCTGGAAGTCTCCGTTCTGCTGCCCTTAAGCGGCAATTTGTCTGGAGAAATATTCTTCTGGGATTTTACGTCCATAACGTTTCCGTGGTGGATTACGTCAGCGAGTTCTGTGTTCGTGCATCTCCAACATCGTTAACAAGAGAAGAAATCGGAACTCTCTTTAAGTTGTAACAAGTGTTATTATCTAAGATGTCAGAGTTCTCCCTCCTAGTTGCAATTTAAAAAGAAAATTAGAATCATTGTGATTATATCCATATATTTTTTTCCAGACGACAAAACTGTATGTATTTTTCACTGCCGTTTATATTACCACAGACATTATCCGCACAGAAATGTCATCTCGCGATGAAAGAGAAAAGATTTGAAATATTGTCGCGTCGAAGTTAATGATGACGCGTCTTGCCTGTAACCACTGTGATTATAGTAACTGTTTAACACCTCATATTCATACATTTCCTGTCTGTAGATTTGCATGTATGAACACGCACATACATTGATCCTCACATGCACATATTGTGTGTGTGTATATATATATATATATATATATTGTGTGTGTGTGTATGTATTATCCCTGGGGATAGGGGAGATAGAAAACTCCCCACGTATTCCCTGCGTGTCATAAAAGGCGACTGAAAGAGGTGAGAGCAGATAGCTGAAAATCCTTCTCTCCAGTTTTTATTTTTCTAATAGAAGGGATAGAGAAGGTGGCCAAGTGAGGATTTTCCTCTCTAATGCTCAGTCCTCTGTTCTTGACGCTACCTCGCTAATATATAATGCATAAATTCATCGAGATGCAGATCCGGAGAAAAAATACTAACCAGGTATCTCGCTTTTTCTCGTTAAAGTTGAGGCAGAAGAATGGGAATTGTTCCATTAAAAAAGTAGGAATGAAACGGTTTACCAAATGACGATATCCCAGTGAAAAAGAAAAATGTTTCATGAATAGAGATTATCTCGGTGAATCTATCTGTATGAAATCCTTGTCAAAGGCAGGAACGAGAGAGAAAAACCTCGTCACACTTTCACAGATATCCACTGACTGTCAACATCTGTCAGGTATCCGACACTCCAGAAAAAACAAAAGAATGTCAGATAAAAGAACTGTTGTCGTGAACTTTTCCGAAACCGTAACAGTGATAAGGTTTTCTTGCCGTACACACCGTCTCCCGCTGGTCTGTCATGTTGGACCACAGGGTTTTCATGTTCTTTATTTTATTTCTATTAACGTCAGTACGTCCAGCTTTACCGAGTAAAAAGCTGACGTTGCTATTGACACTTGTACAAGACATCAGTAAGAGTATTTCCTGTGATGGTCCAGGTGCCAGTGGTACAGTTAACGGCTCCACTTTGGGAAACAATGACGTTTGCTGCACCTGACTGACTGACTGACTGACTGACTCCTGGAACATAACACAAGACAAACTCTCCGTCAGAGGCTCCAGTTATTATTGTCCCCGGATGTAATGATCCTTCTGACATGGTCTTCCTACGTTATATATAGCCCTGGTGGGTCATGTACCAGTTCTATATTCTATATATGACCCTGGTGGGTCATGTACCAGTTCTATATTCTATATATGACCCTGGTGGGTCATGTACCAGTTCTATATTCTATATATGACCCTGGTGGGTCATGTAGCAGTTCTATATTCTATATATGACCCTGGTGGGTCATGTACCAGTTCTATATTCTATGTATGACCCTGGTGGGTTATGTACCAGTTCTATATTCTATATATGACCCTGATGGGTCATGTACCAGTTCTATATTCTATATATGACCCTGGTGGGTTATGTACCAGTTCTATATTCTATATATGACCCCGTTGGGTCATGTACCAGTTCTATATTCTATGTATGACCCTGGTGGGTCATGTACCAGTTCTATATTCTATGTATGACCCTGGTGGGTCATGTACCAGTTCTATATTCTATATATGACCCTGGTGGGTCATGTAGCAGTTCTATATTCTATATATGACCCTGGTGGGTCATGTACCAGTTCTATATTCTATATATGACCCTGGTGGGTCATGTAGCAGTTCTATATTCTATATATGACCCTGGTGGGTCATGTACCAGTTCTATATTCTATATATGACCCTGGTGGGTCATGTAGCAGTTCTATATTCTATATATGACCCTGGTGGGTCATGTACCAGTTCTATATTCTATATATGACCCTGGTGGGTCATGTACCAGTTCTATATTCTATATATGACCCTGGTGGGTTATGTACCAGTTCTGTATTCTATGTATGACCCTGGTGGGTCATGTACCAGTTCTATATTCTATGTATGACCCTGGTGGGTCATGTACCAGTTCTATATTCTATATATGACCCTGGTGGGTCATGTATCAGTTCTATATTCTATATATGACCCTGGTGGGTCATGTGCCAGTTCTATATTCTATGTATGACCCTGGTGGGTCATGTACCAGTTCTATATTCTATGTATGACCCTGGTGGGTCATGTACCAGTTCTATATTCTATATATGACCCTGGTGGGTCATGTACCAGTTCTATATTCTATGTATGACCCTGGTGGGTCATGTACCAGTTCTATATTCTATGTATGACCCTGGTGGGTCATGTACCAGTTCTATATTCTATATATGACCCTGGTGGGTCATGTACCAGTTCTATATTCTATATATGACCCTGGTGGGTCATGTAGCAGTTCTATATTCTATATATGACCCTGGTGGGTCATGTACCAGTTCTATATTCTATATATGACCCTGGTGGGTCATGTACCAGTTCTATATTCTATGTATGACCCTGGTGGGTCATGTACCAGTTCTATATTCTATGTATGACCCTGGTGGGTCATGTACCAGTTCTATATTCTATATATGACCCTGGTGGGTCATGTACCAGTTCTATATTCTATGTATGACCCTGGTGGGTCATGTACCAGTTCTATATTCTATGTATGACCCTGGTGGGTCATGTACCAGTTCTATATTCTATATATGACCCTGGTGGGTCATGTACCAGTTCTATATTCTATATATGACCCTGGTGGGTCATGTAGCAGTTCTATATTCTATATATGACCCTGGTGGGTCATGTACCAGTTCTATATTCTATATATGACCCTGGTGGGTCATGTACCAGTTCTATATTCTATGTATGACCCTGGTGGGTCATGTACCAGTTCTATATTCTATATATGACCCTGGTGGGTCATGTACCAGTTCTATATTCTATATATGACCCTGGTGGGTCATGTACCAGTTCTATATTCTATATATGACCCTGGTGGGTCATGTACCAGTTCTATATTCTATGTATGACCCTGGTGGGTCATGTACCAGTTCTATATTCTATGTATGACCCTGGTGGGTCATGTACCAGTTCTATATTCTATATATGACCCTGGTGGGTCATGTAGCAGTTCTATATTCTATATATGACCCTGGTGGGTCATGTAGCAGTTCTATATTCTATATATGACCCTGGTGGGTCATGTAGCAGTTCTATATTCTATATATGACCCTGGTGGGTCATGTACCAGTTCTATATTCTATATATGACCCTGGTGGGTCATGTACCAGTTCTATATTCTATATATGACCCTGGTGGGTCATGTACCAGTTCTATATTCTATATATGACCCTGGTGGGTCATGTACCAGTTCTATATTCTATATATGACCCTGGTGGGTCATGTACCTGTTCTATATTCTATATATGACCCTGGTGGGTCATGTACCAGTTCTATATTCTATATATGACCCTGGTGGGTCATGTACCAGTTCTATATTCTATATATGACCCTGGTGGGTCATGTACCTGTTCTATATTCTATAAGTCCAGAGATAAACTTTTAGCAGCATAATTACTGTGAGTAATAATTCATATTTCACCATAGGGAGAAAAGACGTATTTCGTTTACTTTTATTCCCATTTGTTCACTTTTTACCACCTACAACTGGCTGCCAACTTCTAAGGTTTCTAAATCGATCTTCTTAAGAGTTGCTTAATTAGTCCCAGATCCCTATCTAGTTTTTCTCAAGGGATATTCGCGTTTTATTTTGGTTTTATGACAAACTTATTATTTCCTTTCATATAACTAAGGTGTATAGAGACATGGGCCATTTTAGAGGATGCCAGTCCTTAGAATTACACACACACACACACACACACACACACACACACACACTCCAAATGATTTTAATGATCCAAAATAATCATACATTGATAACATGAAACAATAACGCAAACACTGTAGAGAAGGTAGAGCGATGATAATTGGGGATTTCATCTATAGAAACAAAGCCTGAGGGAATTCGGATTCTTATGGGGACAGGGAGTCATGGAGACAAAAGTTTTCCGAGTATATACAGAAAAAATTCCAATGCCACCATGTCACCGAGGACACTGGGATGAGAGGGTCTGATACACCACCATTGGCAGATCTTATCTTCACACTAACATGATAACATGGATGTTTAAGAAGGTTACGTATGACACATGAACTGGAAACAGTGATCATGTAATGCTTAAGTTAAACAATATGGCAAGTGAGGATTATTGAGAAGCAGAGACGAGAGAAGACCTGAAGACGAGATACGATCGTGGAAACTACACTCTTTCTTTGCTAACCCAGTCGCCAGGAACTGTGATGAAAGTTCCTGTGAAATGTACAGTGAAGGTGTAGGAAGATGGGTGCCTCTAGCCTCAAATACAGAGGGAATGGTAAGAGAGAATGGGTTCATGAAAGATGTCAAAAAGCAGAGGAACTTCGAGATGCGAGATGTAAAAAGGTTAGACGGCACTACAGCCAGCCAGGGTTGGCAAGATATAAGAGAGCAAGAGAACAATACACCTGGGTGAGGAAGGAGGAACAAAGAAACTTTAAAAAGAATATTGTTGACAAGGCAGGAGAAAATCCGAGACTTTCCCATAACTGTTATCAGGAGTCGGTTGTCAGTTAAAGTGCAGCTAATCAGGCTAAGGGATTCAGAGGACAAACGTGTTGAAGATGACGTAAAGATATGCGAGGAACTGATTGAGAAGTTCAAAAGTGCTTTCAAAGTGGAAAACTCTAGAGCCCCAGCACTAGTGAGATGGACTAGATGTTGAGTTTTTAGAAAACATTAAGATATCTAGAAAAGACATTAAAAGAATACTTAAAGGTCTGTCTTGACCCACATACGGCTCATGGTTTTGATAAAATTTCATATGTGCTGAAATTCTAGATAGATACACGTGACAGATCTCTTCACACACTGTTCAAGATGCCGCTACAGAGAGAGGCAGAGTGCCAAGGGATGGACCAAGATCACAGGAAACCTAGTAAAGATGTGGCGTTGGATGACTGTATTTGCAAGAATGAAAATATCTGTTGACATGGGTATGGCAATGGGTACAGCTGTTTTATTCTGTTATCATCAGATGGCAAAAGTGTTGCAACGATACTAAAAAAGAACTTGAACTACACTTTTAACATATTTACACATAATCAGTTTATCATAATATTCGTCAGAGCTACATTGGAGAATTTACTGCTGGTCATAACCATGTCTGGGGTCACGACCCGCCACCTGACCAGATGACAGCAAATGTTGAATATCCAGCCGGACAGCAAGTCTAATTAATTACTCAGAACTACAGTGTATTTTTTCCTCACTTTCTGATATATTGGATGCTGGCTCATTACATAATTAATGGATATAAAATTATCATATTTAACTTTTTTTTTACTTGACAATGATAATTCCATGAGATATGTTTTATTCAACGAGAGACATTTCTATATATTTCCTTTAAAGATATGAATGAGACGCCTTTCATCCCGGTCTTCACAGTGAGATCTTCTCCCGTGATCAGTCACAAGTCCCCCGTCTCTGCCCTTCTGTGGTCCTCACGTTGTGGTGGAGGTAACCAGTTGCCTTGAAGACTGTTGCTGTGGTCATCCTGGACAAAGGTCTTAGCTTGCCGGGATCAGCTGCTCTTATAGTGCCAGCTGTGTGGCCAGGGTCTTCCTTCACCATGGGACTGAGACCATCATTAACCTCCTCACGGTCGCCAGTACCTGGGAACTGGGGAGGACGTCCCCACTGCAACATCCCGAGGGAGCCAGTACCTCCACCCACCTGAGAACTGGAGAGGACGTCCCCACCGCAACATCGCGAGGGAGCCAGTACTTCCTCCCACCTGGGAACTGGAGAGGACGTCCCCACTGCAACATCGCGAGGGAGCCAGTGCCTCCTCCCACCTGGGAACTGGGGAGGACGTCTCCACTGCAACATCCCGAGGGAGCCAGTACTTCCTCCCACCTGGGAACTGGAGAGGACGTCCCCACTGCAACATCGCGAGGGAGCCAGTGCCTCCTCCCACCTGGGAACTGGGGAGGACGTCTCCACTGCAACATCCCGAGGGAGCCAGTACCTCCTCCCACCTGGGAACTGGGGAGGACGTCCCCACTGCAACATCGCGAGGGAGCCAGTGCCTCCTCCCACCTGGGAACTGGAGAGGACGTCCCCACTGCAACATCCCGAGGGAGCCAGTACCTCCTCCCACCTGGGAACTGGGGAGGACGTCCCCACTGCAACCTCCCGAGGGAGCCAGTACCTCCTCCCACCTGGGAACTGGGGAGGACGTCCCCACTGCAACCCTCCCGAGGGAGCCAGTGCCCTTCCTCCCACCTGGGAACTGGAGAGGACATCCCCACTGCAACATCCCAAGGGAGCCAGTACCTCCTCCCACCTGGGAACTGGAGAGGACGTCTCCACTGCAACATCCCGAGGGAGCCAGTACTTCCTCCCACCTGGGAACTGGAGAGGACGTCTCCACTGCAACCTCCCGAGGGAGCCAGTACCTCCTCCCACCTGGGAACTGGGGAGGACGTCCCCACTGCAACCTCCCGAGGGAGCCAGTACCTCCTCCCACCTGGGAACTGGGGAGGACGTCCCCACTGCAACCTCCCGAGGGAGCCAGTGCCTCCTCCCACCTGGGAACTGATGAGGACTTCTTCACTGCAACATCCCGAGGGAGCCAGTACCTCCTCCCACCTGAGAACTGAGAGAGGATGTCCCCATTGCAACCTCCCGAGGGAGCCAGTACCTCCTCCCACCTGGGAACTGGAGAGGACGTCCCCACTGCAACATCCCAACATTTCCTGCACAGTTGAGGATCTTTAGTATACTGCGTAGCTTACTGGAGCCTCCTGACCCGCGTCGTAAACATGTGGCACTTGTACGTTGATAACTACTGGCTGAGCGCAGTCTGATGTGTTTGGCTGTTACCCTCCCTCCATGACTCACTGTTTAAGGTCGTGAGAGAGAGAGAGAGAGAGAGAGAGAGAGAGAGAGAGAGAGAGAGAGAGAGAGAGAGAGAGAGAGAGAGAGAGAGAGACGCACACATGCACAGACAGAAGCATACAAAGACGGAAATAAGTTACAGATATTTACATCAATGTCAGATTCACATGTTCCATATCATAACTGACTTTGAAGAGTAAATATTTTAGTATTATAACATTCCTGTCCACTAGTGTGATAACTGTTTGATTCATTAATATTTACACTAACATGAATTACATTGTTGCCAAGATGAAAATATTGGATGGTCTATTTGTATGCAAAACGAGAAATTTGCATGTCACTGGATATTAATAGGCATTTAACTCCAGGGAATTCTGCCTAGGTCGGAGATTTGTTAGGCCTGCATGTTAAGGTGGTCATATCACAGTGGTAAATGTTCAGTGCACCGCTATGTAGCCTAAGTGTAGGTGTGGAGGACATACATCTATTTTAAAGTTTCTTTTTCTATTGTCTATCATTTTGTTCACAATAACATGAGGGGCATCAGCTATACACACAGCCAGGCATCAGGTGAGTGGGTGTGTGTGTGTGGCCAGCGCCAACCCTGCACCCTGGCCTACACCAGACACGTCCTCTCCCCTGCTGGTCCACTTGCTACCCTCTGTATCTTGCTGTACTGAGGTACAAGATCACTGGGTGATTTAAACTCGGGTGTCGGGTAACATCAGGAAATATGAAAGAAAAAGTATACAAATGGTACTGTAACAAAAAACATATAGATGGTACTATAGCAAAAAGTATATCTAGATGATACTATAACAAAAACTGTATAGATGATTCTCTTAACACACGTCCCCAGACGTAAAGATAGATTTATACACATCTCTCATACATGATCCACCGTCCGCTACTGTATCTTCCGCCTGTCACCGAGAGTTCATTTAATATCCTGCAATATGCTCCATCCTTCTCCAGAAATGTCATTTATTATTCCCTGACGTGATCTTCAATCTCTCGCCAGCAACATGAGCCAGGATCCTCCAACAGTATGGTCTAGTCTTTAACCAGAGATCCATATCGCTCTCCAATGAAATATTTATCGACATACTTACATCAAAAGGACGGGGTAGTATACTGCTTTCCCTCCTCACCTTCATCATCAGAGCCAACCAAAGTTCATCAACAATATCTTCTCTTGGCCTTTGATTTCATTCGACAGTTGTCCAAAGAGTAGTCGGCGGCCAAATAGCCGGTTATGTCCTTCAACAGTATATTCTCTCTCCCTCAGCTTCCATTACCAACATCATCGACCATCCTCCAGCAATCCTCTCCATCATTCTTCACCACTCTCCTCCCACCTGATGAACACAGTAATTGTACGTATCAGGTTGTCTGTTGCCTGGGTGTCGGCATCTCTCTCGCTCTCCTCCTGGTAGTCGACCTGTGTATCTACTAGGGAGCCTGGATCATCATCTTCACGTACCTGACGTTGTGTTTCTTGTTGCCAGTTCCCTTGTAATTGTTTCCTGCTGGTCTTCAATGTTCCCTGAGGATTGTGTTTTGTTAATTGTTACATTTAATCGTATGACGTGTTGCCTGTTTTCTCTTGTCCTGGTACTGTTTTCTATTCTCTGTTACTTATTGTCTGTTTCATTTCTTTGAGTTGTTTCCTGTTGTTCGTTCCCTGTACAGTGTTCCTTGTTGCTTGTTCTCTGTTGAGTGATTTCTGTTTCTCGTTACCTGTTGGCTGTTTCTTGTTGCTTATTTCTTTATGCGTGTCGTTTGTGTAAATGTGGTTATTAGTTCTTACTTCTTTTTTCACCCCTGTTTCCTATTGTGTTTTCTATTGTCTTTTCATGTTTGTATTCTTTTGTCATGCACCTTGTGCCATGTCACGTGTTCTTCCCTGTGTCTTGATCTCTGGACCGTGTTCCCCATTAGGTGGACCGTGTTCTCTTTCTACACGCTTTGATTATTTTCTTTGCAGTGTTCTTTGTTTGATGTTCCCCCTTGCACGTCGCAGTCCCAGGTAGGTTTTGTCTTTTTGCTACACACGAAAAAAAGAAGAAAAAACGGTGTAACTGGCATGGGGAGTGATCGCGGTGGAGCAAAAACTCCGACTGGATGGGAGGTGAAGGCGGGAGTGATGAGGGTGGAGACAGGAGGGAGGAGGTTGCCGCATCTGTTGGTGAATACAATGGACGTCGGGATGGGGACCCCGGCTGGTGGATCAGGTAGGCTGCTACGAGCTGGGAACGAAGGATATTTAATGGGTAGAGACACTGCAAATGGGTAGAGGGGTCCGAGAATGGTTGTTGGAGGTATTGGCAATGGTGAGGGTTCATAGGTGGCGGAAACTTGTAATGAGAGTGACCACAGCAGGCGAAAGCGCAGCGGTGGATCCGAGTTCTCGTTGCAGTCACTAACAAGAGGTAGACAAGGCTGTGGTAAGACCTATAGTCATTGGAGGAAGTGTGACTAGAGATGTTCGAGTATTGATGGAAGAGGTCACGCCTAGTGGAGGAGAGAGATGGATTAGGCAAGATGTCTACGGCTGGAGAGGAAAGGAGGTGAGATTGGGGGTTGGAGAACCAGCTGGTGGGAGAGGTTGTGAGAGTGGAGATATAGGGGTAGGTGCTGGAGCTGGTGTGGGAGGCAGTGGGAGTGGAAAGTGGGGGGCTGTAGATGGTGAGGGAGACAGTCGGAGATGGGAATAAGTATTAAGGGTGTTGGGGGAAGAAGTGGGAGTGGAGAGTAGATGCAAATGGTACGAAACACAGTGGGAGATGAGTGCAGGTGCTGGAGATGGTGTGGGAGTACGATTAAGTTGAAGTCTGTATATCACACTCACAATCCCAGACAACGAAATGCCAAAGTTCACACAGTCTCTCACATCGACAGATCCAACACCGGATCTGGCTGACAGAAGAGACGATTCGACAAAAACTAAACTGTCTCATATCCAGGTCAGAGACGCTTGACGTATGCTGACATGTCGCGTGCCACTGGGAGCGTCGGCAGCACTGAGTTGCAAAACTAACCAAGATTCTTTTGGGTACAATATCACAAACACTTGGCGTGTATAAGTCTGATTTTCCGTAGTTTGACATGTCATTGATTAATCAGTAAATCTTTCACTCGCTCTCATTCATTTTTGCTCAAGTCTGGTTAAGATGAAAATGCAGTGATGGATATTAGGATGGGGTGAGCCGAGGCTGGGATTGGACCCTCGCTTGAATAAGTGTGTTTTCACCGTCTCCCATGTGGTGTTAACAGTGTCAGGAACGTTTTCACTGCAGTCACTTGTAGTTTATGGATGACAGCAATGATTGCACGAGAAAACTATCAGCGTAAGAGGCTACAAATAGATAATGTACAGTGAAACAGTGAATGGGGATGGGGGGGAATGGGTTAGAGAGAGAGAGAGAGAGAGAGAGAGAGAGAGAGAGAGAGAGAGAGAGAGAGAGAGAGAGGTTTCAGTGGTTATAACATGCATAAAGATAAACCCACGACAAACTGGATGCTTTTTTCCCTAATACCTCTTCGCCGTTTCCCGCGTTAGCAAGGTAGCGCCAGGAACAGACGAAGATAGGCTGTATCCGCTTAGGCTGTATCCGCTCACATCAATTCCTTAGTTGTCTTGCAAAGCACCGAAACCACAGTTCCTTATCCACATCCAGGCCCTACAGACCTTTCCATGGTTTAACGCGGACGTTTCACATGCCCTGGTTCACTCCACTGACAGCACGTCGACCCCAGTATACCACATCGTTCCAGTTCACTCTTCCTTGCACGTCTCTCACCCTCCTGTATGTTCAGGCCCCGATCGCCCAACATCTTTTTTCATTTCATCCTTCCACCTCCAATTTGCTCTACCGCTTCTCCTTGTTCCCTCCACCTCTCACACATATATCCTCTTTGTCAGTATTTCCTCACTCATTCTCTCCATATGTCCAAACCATTGCAACACACAATCTTCTCTCTCAACCACACACTTTTTATATCTACACATCTCTTATCCTATGATTACTTGGTAGATCAAACCACCTCACACTATATATCGACCTCAAGCATTTCATTTCCAACACATCCACCTTCCTCCGTACAAACCCTTTCTATAGCTCGTGCCTCGCAACCATATAACGTTGTTGGAACTACTATTCCTTCAAACATATCCATTTTTACTCTCCTTCCACACATTCTTCATCGCTCCTAGAACTTTCGCCCCCCTCCCCCACCCTGTGACTCGCTTTCGCTTCCATGATTCTATTCGCTGATAAATCCGCTACCAGATATATAAGACACTTCACTACCTCCAATTTTTCTACATTCAAACTTCCATCCCAATTAACTTGTTCCTCAACCCTAATGAACCTAATAACCTTGCTCTTATTCACATTTACTCTCGAATTTCTCCTCTCGCACACTTTTCCATTTCATTCACCAACTTCTGCAGTTTCTTACTCGAATCAGCCACTAGAGCTGTGTCATCGGCGAACAACAACTGACTCTTTTCCCAGGCTCTCTCATCCCTATCAAACTGCATACTCTCCAATCTCTCCAAAACTCCTCTATTTACCTCTCTAACCACCCCATCCGTAAACAAAATTAAACAACCATGGGGACATTACACATCCCTGCCGCAGACTAACATTAACTGGGAACCAATCACTCTCCTTTCTTCCTACTCGTGCACGTCTTACATCCTTGGTATAAACTTTTCACTGCTTCTAACAACTTAACTTCCACACCATATACTCTTAAGACCTTCCACAAAGCATTTCTATCACTCCTATCATATGCCTTCTCCAGATCCATAAATGCTACTTACAAATCCATCTGTTTTTCTAAGGATTTCTCACACATTCTTCAAAGCAACACCTGATCCACACATTGCCTGCCACTTCTGAAACCACACTCTTCCCTAATCTGATGCACTGTACATGCCTTCGCTCTCTCAAACAATACCCTCCCATATAATTTCACAGGAATATTCAACAAACCTGTGCCTCTGTAATTCAAACACTCAGCTTTATCCCCTTTGCCTTTGTACAGTGGCAATATGCATGCATTCCGCCAATCCTTAGGCACTTCACCATGTTCCATAAATACATTGAATATCCTCACCAACCAATCAACAACACAGTCATCCCCTTTTTTAATGAATTCCACTGCTCTACCATCCAGACACTCCGCCTTGCCAGATTTCTTCTTCCGCAAAGCTTTCACTACCTCTTCTCTCTTAACCAAAGCATTTTCCCTGACCATCTCACTTCGCATACCACTCCGACCAAAACACCCTATATCTGCTACTCTATTATCTAACACATTCAACAAACTTTCAAAATGCTCACTCCATTTCCCTCTCACTTCGTCACTACCTGTTATGACTTCCCCACTTGCCCCCTTCACCGATGTTCCAATTTGTTTTCGTTGTCTTTCGCGCGTTATTTAATTCCTTCCAAAACATCTTTATATTCTTCCTGAAATTTAATGACACTCTTTCAACCCAACTCATTTGCCCTCTTTTTCAACCCTTGCACATTTCTCTTGAACTCCTGCCATTATCTTTTAAACATTTCCCAGTCATTTGTACTCCTTCCTTGTAAGTATCGTCCAAACGCCCCTCTTTTCTCTTTCACTAACAACTTTACTTCTTCATCCCACCACTCGCTACCCTTTCTAATCTGCCCACCTCCCACCTTTTCTCATGCCACATGCAGCTTTTGCTTAAGCCATCACTGCTTCCCTAAATACATTATTCCCAACCCTTTCCCCTCATCATTTGCTCTCACCTTTTGCCATTCTACACTCAATCTGTCCTGGTACTTCTTCATACAAGTCTCCTTCCCAGGCTCACCTACTCTCACCACTCTCTTCTCTCCTACGTTCTCTCTCCTTTTTTGAAAACCTCTACAAATCTTCGCCTCCACAAGACAGTAATCAGACATCACCTCCATCTGTCCCTCTCTGCAAATTAACATCCAAAAGTCTCTCTTTTACACGCTTATTAATTAACACGTAATCCAATAATGCCCTGTGACCATCTCTCCTACTCACATACGTATATTTATGAATATCTCTTTTTTTAACCAGGTACTCCCAATCATCAGTCTTTTTTGAGCACACAAATCCACAAGATCTTCACCATTTACAACACTAAATACCCCATGTACACCAATTATGCCCTCAACTGCCACATTACTCACTTCGCATTTAAATCACCCATCACTGCATGTTAGTGGACTACGCCTTCGTGAGATTACATTCGAGAGAAAAGTCACCCTATGGTTAGGTTGTATCTCTTATCGTATAACTTCTAACCTCAGAGGAGTGCACATTTTCCTGCTACTGGAAGTAGCGCACTTTTTGAAAACACCAGGACTCTTTCCGAGAAAATGGTCTTGGGATAATCATATATATATATATATATATATATATATATATATATATATATATATATATATATATATATATATATATATGTATATATATATATATATATATATATATATATATATATATATATATATATATATATATATATATATATGATATGTATATGTATATTATATATATTTTTTTTTCATACTATTCGCCATTTCCTCGGTTAGCGAGGTAGCGTTAAGAACAGAGGACTGAGCCTTTGAGGGAATATCCTCACTTGGCCCCCTCGTCTGTTCCTTCATTAGGAAACTTTCATGTGATAATCAAATCGTCAGGGGAGATACAACTATGAGATAGAAGACGTAGAACAGTCATTTGATATTCAAGGAAGTGACGTAGCTAAGACGCCTTACCTTTTCCATGTGTGTGTAAAACATACCTATGGTCAGTCTCTCAATCTCTTATGAAGTGAATATTCACGAAAGCGCTCGGATCTCTGTGTTTCATTTACCATATGGATACCAACACACACACACACACACACACACACACACACACACACACACACACACACTATCAACATTCGTGATTATTTTCCCCTCTAGCGCTCTTCCTCCACCATGCATTGAGTGTTAGCGATTAACACTCCTTGAATAGGTGAAACTAGATACAAGCTAACCACCTCCCATTGTGGACACTGGCCCATGAGACGAGGAGGCGGGTGCAAATTTTGAGGTTGTCGGTCTGATGAAATCTTGACCTAAATTTAGGAGTGCAAACAGACGCAGGGTTATGGGCGGCTGTCCACGCCACAGGCCCCGGTTTACCGCCCGTATTTACCCTGAACATAAGGCTGGTCCTCCGCTGCTCCGGTAATAAGGCGAGCCTTTATTGGTGAGCAGATCATAGCATCATCGGGTGTTGCTTCCGACGACCGACTGAACCTATTACTTGGCTGTTTATCCTATGCCTTCCTTTATGGTCATGATGGTGTCTGGCTCTCTCTCTCTCTCTCTCTCTCTCTCTCTCTCTCTCTCTCTCTCTCTCTCTCTCTCTCTCTCTCTCTCTCTCAAAACACACACACACACACACACACACACACACACACACTAAGCACATAATTGTGAGGTAGACAGTTTTTTTTTTCATTTTTGCCGCAGGAATGGCTTATTTATATTGTGCTCCCCGTCCTGAGGTAGGCGCTGGAGCTGGTGGGGGAGGAAGTGGGAGTGGAGTGCGGGGGCTGTATTTCGTGAGGAAGACAGAGTTAGGTGGAAGTGGGTGCTGGAGTTGGTGTGGAGGGCAGTGGTAATGGTCCAATAGTAGGCGCTGGAGTTGGTGTGGAAGGTAGTGGTAATGGATAGTAGGCGCTGTGAATGGTGGGGGAGACGATGGGAGATGGGGATGGGTGCTAGTGCTAGTGTGAGAGGCGGTGGGAGGGGAGAGCGTGGGCTGCAAAGATCGAATTCAGCAAGTACAACCGACTGGACCGTCGTGACAACATGACTGAATCTGAAAAGAGGCGAGAAAGGTCGATGTGGGGGAAGGTCGCTGTGGGGAAAGACGACACCTACACCAAACGAAGATGTGGAGAGAGATTTTGAATGTATTTATCAGCATTTATTCTCAGTGGCTCCGGCTATTGTACTGATACTGAGGTGTGAGGTTCATCAGTTGAAGCAGCAGTAGGTGACCGCTTCCATCCCTCGCTTTTGCTTGCTCCTCCAGTCATCTGTATGGCCTTCCATCCTTCGTCCATATGACATCTGAAGGATGTTTTCATCACTGGTGTGTGTGTGTGTGTGGGGGGGGGGGGGGGGAAGGGGGTCCCCCTGTTTCCTTATTTCTCTGGCCATTCTTCTTCAGTAGTTTTTATTGTACATATTGGGGGAATATAGCGCAAATTTTTTGTCCGTTTAGGTTCCCTTTTTGATTACAGTTTGCAAGATATAGAGTTTGTGTTATATTACCCATATGCACCACACGCATTTCTCACATGTGTGATTCAGATGTGGTTTTATTTAAGGCAAACCATTCCATGATATTACACACACACACACACACACACACACACACACACACACACACACACACACAAAAGCCTCCGCAGTGCAATGGTTCGACTGCCGGGGTAGGACAGACCAGCCCACACTCTACGCAGCTGTTTATCCTCCCATCTGGAGAATAATGAAAATGACACACACTAGGTCGTCAGATAGATGCCGGTCATCCCTGCCACACCTCGTCTGCCGTAAAGCCACATGAATCTGAGTGAGTCTGTACGTTCTAGTGCCACGTAACGTCACGTGTATCAGCGTTCCTGTTCCTACCATTCCTACTTTCTGTATCGTTATCATTAGTACACTTTTCATTACCAGTGTTGTCAGTATCGTAACTCCCACCATCGTCACCGTTACTTATGTTGTCACTACGTTATTACCGTAGTTGTCAATACCTTTACACCTTCTCTGACGCTGTCTGTATTATTCTTTGTCACCTTACCAAATCAAGCGACTGGAGCAGTTTTCGCATGCGCTCCCTGAGATCAGTCATGGACGTTTGCTGGCGAGACCAAGTGACGAGCACTGACTGTAGGGCCAGCATTACCAACATCGTGATGAAGGTTATCACCTCTCGGCTCAGGTGGACAGACCGTGTGATCAAGGGAGACGAAACTTGGGGCCGCCCTAGCAGGAGGTACGGTGTACAAGGACTGTGTGACGTTTGTGCTCCGTATGTAACTAGACCACTAGACTTAGAGCAGTCAGCACAGGCAGGACACGATGAACTTCCCTGACATGAGCAATACAAATACCGTTTGAGGAGGAGCGTCGGGACCGACAGCAATCGGCGAGGGACCCACGACACAGTAGAGCTGTTGTGGATGCTCTGGCACCAGCGGACTCAACCTGCCTCCACTGCACGCACGTGTGTTCTGCCAGACCTGCACTCGCCGGTCATCTGCTCACACACACACTTAAGCTCACTACAGTAAAGGTCATCACTGAAGGGACAGATGACCAGTTTTGTCACCTTAGCTACCGACGACCCCATCATGACCTCGGTCCTCACCCTTAGTAAGGACTGCTCCTACGTGAAGGTTATCAGTATTTTTGTCGCTTCAAAAGTATCTTAGGAAACGAAGGTAAATATCATGTATATCCTCCAGTCATCCCCAGGGAGGAAGGATATCTTTGATTTCAATTATTCTTTGTGGAGCTTTGTTTGACTACCTTGAACTGACTGGAATCATCTTGTGCTTGACTGGAACCCATATGTCGCCTATAAGAAGTGAAACCTATCTCTTCACTGATTAGCAGCAGTTGTAATGACTAACTGTGCAGGTTCATACGCACGCCTATGAACTCACTTGGGACGTGGTAGCATTTGTCTCCTAATAGATTTATTTCCTAGATAGTACAGCATTGTTAATTATGGATTAACTCGTCACTGGAGCAGCGGATTTGGGCTTTTACGTCGGGTGGAAGTCGTAAATGGTGACAAGTGTTACGATCAAGACTTAAGACAGATTTTTGGGGAAGGATCTTGTTTTCTGGTTGGGTGTCGGATCCTATGGACGAGGTGGAGGGTTCATGGTATTAAGGTCAGGTTCCATAAATCTAGAGGGAAGGAGGCTGTCCATCGGGGAAGTGGTCGAACGTCTTCAAACTTTATCAATCAGATTTTTGTAGCCACACAAACTGGTAAGGGTTAGGTGCTGTAGCCCCGGTAGCCTTGTAGCCCCAGCAGAGAGGGTTGATGTGTTGTAGCCCCAGCAGCGTGGGCTGGTCAGCTGTAGCCCCAGGAACTGAAGTTTCAGCGGCTCTAAAAGCACCAGATCCTCTGAGGAGGATTTGCCTCCCGGGAAAGAGTCTCGGAAGTTAAATAGGTTCAATCTAAGTTATATTTTCAACTTAAATGAAATGCACGTCTCATGGCGTCTTTCGGCAAGCTGAGGGAAACCTGCCTCATTCCTCACTCACGCAACTCAGACATGACTACAGGTCTCCCCCCCCCACCCCCTCTCGTGCAGTACCATCCCCATTCTGTACCTTCTTTGTTTTCCTTCAAATATATTTTTCCTCGGCCTTCGCACGTTCACCTTCAGAGCTGATCCGATCCATCTTGCTCCTTGATTTCCCGTTTTCAAACATCTCCCATCACTCTTCATCAGGGAACCAGATACTTGTTTTCCACTCAGAGAGAATCAGTCATGTTAACGGAGAACTTGTGTATTACGCTTTGGTAGTACCGTCCCGGGCCTCAGTATACACCAGGTGGATGGTGTCGGGGGTGACTTAGTACAGCTGATGCCGTGTGTCCCACACACACCAGGTTGACAGTGTAGGTGGGAGGACGGTCAGCAAGAGGATAAATGTATGCTACAGGGAGAGTGGTGGTGACAGGAGGGAGAGTGACAGTTCATGTGGTAATGAGAGTCGCATTTGGAGTGACTTTGAGAAGTAAGAGTAAAGACTTTCTCTTTCAATCTCCATAGATCCTACTCTCTCTCTCTCTCTCTCTCTCTCTCTCTCTCTCTCTCTCTCTCTCTCTCTCTCTCTCTCACCACTAAGTTCCTCACTGAACCTCTTGCTGCAGGAATGGTATGTTTCCGCTCCACACTGGTGGAATAAACGTGTCAGTTTAACTTGTACCTCCCCACTCCTTCACTGATTCTTAGTCTAGATCATTTGGTTAGAATTTGTCCACACATAAACTATATATTGGGGAAGAGCAGTGTGGTTTCAGAAGTGGTAGAGGATGTGTGGATCAGGTGTTTGCTTTGAAGAATGTATGTGAGAAATACTTAGAAAAGCAAATGGATTTGTATATAGCATTTATGGATCTGGAGAAGGCATATGATAGAGTTGATAGAGATGCTCTGTGGAAGGTATTAAGAATATATGGTGTGGGAGGAAAGTTGTTAGAAGCAGTGAAAAGTTTTTATCGAGGATGTAAGGCATGTGTACGTGTAGGAAGAGAGGAAAGTGATTGGTTCTCAGTGAATGTAGGTTTGCGGCAGGGGTGTGTGATGTCTCCATGGTTGTTTAATTTGTTTATGGATGGGGTTGTTAGGGAGGTAAATGCAAGAGTTTTGGAAAGAGGGGCAAGTATGAAGTCTTTTGGGGATGAGAGAGCTTGGGAAGTGAATCAGTTGTTGTTCGCTGATGATACAGCGCTGGTGGCTGATTCATGTGAGAAACTGCAGAAGCTGGTGACTGAGTTTGGAAAAGTGTGTGGAAGAAGAAAGTTAAGAGTAAATGTGAATAAGAGCAAGGTTATTAGGTACAGTAGGGTTGAGGGTCAAGTCAATTGGGAGGTGAGTTTGAATGGAGAAAAACTGGAGGAAGTGAAGTGTTTTAGATATCTGGGAGTGGATCTGGCAGCGGATGGAACCATGGAAGCGGAAGTGGATCATAGGGTGGGGGAGGGGGCGAAAATCCTGGGGGCCTTGAAGAATGTGTGGAAGTCGAGAACATTTTCTCGGAAAGCAAAAATGGGTATGTTTGAAGGAATAGTGGTTCCAACAATGTTGTATGGTTGCGAGGCGTGGGCTATGGATAGAGTTGTGCGCAGGAGGATGGATGTGCTGGAAATGAGATGTTTGAGGACAATGTGTGGTGTGAGGTGGTTTGATCGAATAAGTAACGTAAGGGTAAGAGAGATGTGTGGAAATAAAAAGAGCGTGGTTGAGAGAGCAGAAGAGGGTGTTTTGAAGTGGTTTGGGCACATGGAGAGGATGAGTGAGGAAAGATTGACCAAGAGGATATATGTGTCGGAGGTGGAGGGAACAAGGAGAAGAGGGAGACCAAATTGGAGGTGGAAAGATGGAGTGAAAAAGATTTTGTGTGATCGGGGCCTGAACATGCAGGAGGGTGAAAGGAGGGCAAGGAATAGAGTGAATTGGAGCGATGTGGTATACCGGGGTTGACATGCTGTCAGTGGATTGAAGCAAGGCATGTGAAGCGTCTGGGGTAAACCATGGAAAGCTGTGTAGGTATGTATATTTGCGTGTGTGGACGTATGTATATACATGTGTATGGGGGGGGAGGGGTTGGGCCATTTCTTTCGTCTGTTTCCTTGCGCTACCTCGCAAACGCGGGAGAGAGCGACAAAGTATAATAAAAAAAGAATATAATATATATATATATATATATATATATATATATATATATATATGTATATATATATATATATATATATATATATATATATATATATATATATATATATGTATATATATATATATATATATATATATATATATATATATATATATATATATATATATATATATATATATATGTATATATATATATATATATTTATTATGTACTTACACTATCGCCATTTCCCGTGTTAGTGAGGTAGCGCCAGGAAACAGACGAAGAAAGACCCATCCGCTCACATACACATTTATACACATATGCACACATGCACGTATATATACATACATATACATATATATGCATATATACACATGTACATATTCATACTCGCTCGTCTTTATCCATTCCCGGCGCCGCAACGCCCCGCAGGATACAGCATCGCCACCCCCTGCGTCAGCGAGGTAGCGTCAAGAAGCATACGAAGGAAGGCACATTCGCTCACATTCACTCTCTAGTTGTCATGGGTAATGCACCGAACTACAGCTCCCTATTCACATCCAGGCCTCGCAGACCTTTCCATGGTTTACCCAAGACTCTTCACATGCCCTGGTTCAGTTCAATGACGGCACATCGACTCCACATCACACACAATTCACTCTATTCCGTGCATGTTCAGGCCCATATTGCTCAAAATCTTTTTCAGTCCATCCTTCCATCTCCAGTTTCGTCTCCCGCTTCTTGTTCCCTCCACTTCTGACACATGTATCCTCTTTGTCAACCTTTCCTCACTCATTTTCTTCATATGTCCAAACTATTTCAATACACCATTTTCTGATCTCTCAACATACTCTTTCCTCACATCTCTCTTACCCTTTCATTACTTACTCGATCAAACCACCCCACAAAACATATTGACCTCATACATTTCATTTCCAACACATCCACCCTCCTCCATACAGCCATATCTATAGCCCATGTCTCGCAACCATATAATATTGTTGAAACTACTATTCCCTCAAACATGCTCATTTTTGCTGTCACTAACTTCTGCAGTTCTCACTCGAATCGGCCACCAGTGCTGTATCATCAGCGAACAACAACAACTGACTGACTTCCCAGGCCCTCTCACTCCCAACAGACTGCATACTCGCCCCTCTCTCCAAAACTCATGCATTTACCTCCCTAACAACCCCGTCCATAAACAAAGGAAACAACTACGGTGACATCATACACCCCTGTTGCATACCGACCTTCACTGGGAACCAATTACTCTCCTCGTTTCCTACTTGTACACTTGCCTTACACCTGATAAAAACTTCTCACTGCTTCTGGTAACTTATTTCCCACACCATATGTTTTTAGGACCTTCCACAAAGCGTCTCTGTCGACTCTATCATATGCTTTCTCCAGATCCATAAGTGCCACATACAAATCTGTCTGTTTTTCTAAGTATTTCTCGCACATTCTTAAAGACAGACACCTGATCCACACATCGTCTATCACTTCTGAAACCTCTTTGCTCCTCTCCCATCTGATGCTCTGTACATTCCTTCACCCTCTCAAGTCAATACCCTCCTATATGATTTTGCAAGTATGCTCGGCAAGCTTATTCCTGTGTAATTTGAACACTCACTTTTATCCATTTTACCTTTATACAGTGACACTAAATATGCATTCCACCAATCCTCAGGCACTTCACCATGATCCATACCTACAGTGAATATCTTTGCCAACCGATCAACAGAATAGTCACCCCCTTTCTTCAAAAAATCAACTACATAACCATCCACTCTCGCTGCTTTGCCGAATTTCACCTTTCGCAAGCTTTGACCACCTCTTCTCTTTTCACCAAGCCTCTCCCTGACTCTCACTTCGCTTATCACCTCGACCTAAACACCCTACATCTGCCACTCTGTCATTGAAAGACATTTAACAATCTTTCAAAATACTCACTCCATATACACTTCGCTTCACCACTACCGTTATCACTCCCCATTTTGCTCGCATTACTGATGTTCCCATTTGTTCAGTGTCTCTCAAACATTATGTACATCCTTCTAAAATTATCTTTTTTTTCCATAAAGTTTAATGATACTCTCTTATCCCAGCTCTCATTTGCCCTCTTTTCAATCCCTACATCTTCCTCTTGACCTCCTACCGCTTTCTGTTATTCATCTCTCAATCGTTTGCACTCCTTCCTTATAAGAAACGCCCAAACGCCTCTCTTTTCTTTTTCACTTGCAACTTTACTTCTTCATCCAACCACTCGCTGCCCTTTTTGATATGCCTACCTCCCAACTTTCGCATGCCACGTGCATCTCTTACACATGCCATCATTGCATCCCTAAGTACCCCCATTCCTCACTTACTCCCCTCACTTCATTTGCTCTCACCTTTTGCCATTCTTCACCCAGTCTCTCCTGGTATTTCTTCACGCAAGTCTCCTTTTCAAGATCACTTACACTCACCACTCTCTTCTCTCTGACATTGCCTCCTCTTTTTCGAAAACCTCTACAAATCTTCAGCCTCCCCTCCACAGGATAGAGATCAGACATCCCTCCACCTGCCCCATTCAGCACATTTACATCCAAAAGTCTCTTTTACATGCGTCAATTAATACGTAATCTAATAATGCCCGTTGTCCATCTCTCGTATTCGCATACGTATACTTATGTATCTCTCTCTTTTTAATCTAGGCATTCTCAATCACGAGTCTTTTTTTCAGCACACAGCTCCACAAGCTCTTCGCCGTTTCCATTCATAACACTGGATACCCGATTTGCACCATTACTTACCCTCAAATTTAAATCACTCATCACTAATACCCAGTTTCGTGCACCAAAACTGCTGACACTCAACTGCTCCCAAAACAAAAACACTTACTTCTTATGATCTTTCTTCTCATGACCAGGTGCATAAGTACCGCTAGTCACCCATCACTCGCAATCTACTTTCATTTTTACCACATAGATTTAGAATTTAATTTCTTGCACTCTGTCACACACTCCCACAACTGCTTCAAGAGTAGTGCTACTCCTTCCTCATCTCTTGTCCTCTCACCAACCCCTGACTTAACTCCTAAGACATTTCCAAACCATTCTCCCCCTTTACCCTTGAGCTTTGTTTCACTCAGAGCCAGAACATCCAGGTTTTTTTCCTCAATCATACTACCCATCTCTCCTTTCTTCTCGTCTTGGTTACATCCACGCACATTCACACACCCCAATCTGAGCCTTTGAGGAAGATGAGCACTCCCCGCTTGACTCTTGTTTCCTCTTTTAGAAATTGGAATGCAGTAAGGGAAGGGTTTTCATCCCCCTGCTCCCGCCCCTTTTAGTCGTCGTCTAAGAAGCGCAGGGAATACAGAGGTAGAATTTTTTCTCTTAAATGATATAAATACTTGTTTATCTATTTATAAGTGTAACTTCTCTTACTTGTGAAATCATTAACCAAGTATTCCATCTTCTTGTAATACAAATCACTACCTGTATTATCTACAAGTCTCAACATCTTCAATAATCTTCATCTCTTCTCTCAGTTAGTTATGCGTCACATCATCATCCCATCCTCTGCCTCATTGTTCATATGTTATCTTTCATATATTTATTTCCCTGAACTCTTTTCCAGTGTTTCTTCTTTCCTCGTGTCATTTCCCATTTGCCCCAGTGGTCATGTGTCTCCCCACACACAATTTCCCTCCCCACCTCTGCCTCAGTGGTCATGTGTCTCCCCACACGCCACTCCCCTTCCTAGCCTCTACCCCAGTGATCATGTGTCTCCCTCCCTATACAGCACACCCCTCCCCAGCCCCTACGCCAGTCGTCAATGTTTAACATTTATCATCTGGCCAACTACATCTCCCCAGCTACATCCCTAGAATTTGGGTCTCCCCCAGATCACATTCATATTCCCTCCCACCTAATGTGGTCTGGTACTCAATTACAATATGATTTTTTTTTTCGTTTTCTCGCTAACCTACTATCTTTGTTGCCAACATTAGTGTTGTCTTATATATATATATATATATATATATATATATATATATATATATATATATATATATATATATATATATATGTCGGTAGAAGGGATGGGATGTCTACCTGTCTGTGAGTCATATTGTCAGACTTCCAGGCTTTCTGGTGTCTGAACCGTACTTCTTGATTACCAACTTTAATGTTTTTCTTCTTACTTTTCTAATTAAGTTTTATAAGTTTTGAATGACTTTTCATTTTCTCTGCCTCATCTTTCACTCACCAGGCCTTCTTCTGACTCACACGTTCCTCCTCTACTCGTTTCTCACAGTATACCTCCTCATACCCTCGTCTCTCACAGTATACCTCCTCCTCCACTCGTCTCTCACAGTATACCTCCTCCTACCCTCGTCTCTCACAGTATACCTCTTCCTACCCTCGTCCCTCACAGTATAACTCTTCCTACCCTCGTCATCACAGTATACCTCCTCCTACCCTCGTCATCACAGTATACCTCCTCCTACCCTCGTCATCACAGTATACCTCCTCCTACCCACGTCATCACAGTATACCTCCTCCTCCACTCGTCTCTCACAGTATACCTCCTCCTACCCTCGTCTCTCACAGTATACCTCCTCCTACCCTCGTCTCTCACAGTATACCTCCTCCTACCCTCGTCTCTCACAGTATACCTCCTCCTACCCTCGTCTCTCACAGTATACCTCCTCCTACCCTCGTCTCTCACAGTATACCTCCTCCTACCCTCGTCTCTCACAGTATACCTCCTCCTACCCTCGTCTCTCATAGTATACCTCCTCCTACCCTCGTCTCTCACAGTATACCTCCTCCTACCCTCGTCTCTCACAGTATACCTCCTCCTACCCTCGTCTCTCACAGTATACCTCCTCCTACCCTCGTCTCTCACAGTATACCTCCTCCTACCCTCGTCTCTCACAGTATACCTCCTCCTACCCTCGTCTCTCACAGTATACCTCTTCCTACCCTCGTCTCTCACAGTATACCATCAGCCAGAGAGAGACTCAGTCTTCACCAGGGTGTACACCTCACTCTAACTCTCACCTCCCAAGATGTTACTCTCCTCCCTTCCGTCTGTCTGTCTGTCTTATACCGTCTACTGACACCTCACCATCTCATTAGTTATTGTGTTGATCATATTCTCTGCGTAACGAGGGTTGGGGTCACATCCAGTGTTCTTATCTGAGGATAATCACATCATGTGTCACCAGGTTTCCTTCTCCCAGCGCCGGCCATAAACAGCTTACTTTGATCTCCAAGATATTTTGTTTTGTTTTAAAGTATTCATTGATCTCAGGTTTCACTGCATCATCACAATGACGGTCGACGGATAATGTAAGCAAGTGTTCGTAATCCAAGCCTCATTATCTGGGTTCCAGACCGTACACTATATCTAGGTGGAGGATCCTCATGTCTTAACAGTTCAATGGATTCTTTCAGCAACGTAGAAGCTTCTTCTTCATGATTAAGTGTTAAGAATAGATTGCCCAGAAAAGAAACATCTCTCTCTCTCTCTCTCTCTCTCTCTCTCTCTCTCTCTCTCTCTCTCTCTCTCTCTCTCTCTCTCTCTCTCTCTCTCTCTCTCTCATTGTTCTTCCCTTCCCAGATATAATGAAGGAAAAGTTTGAACATACTATCTACCACCATTATCTACCCAGACTAAGTTGAGAAAGAATCTTGATGTTTACAACATCCCCAGACGACATGACCACGTAGCAAGCTGTAGTCTGGCTCAAGCTGTTCCCTTCTGTGCCAGCCAAGCTTATGTTCGTCAGCTGTTCTCCTCCCAAGCTTTACCTCAACAACCACAACTCACAACTTTGCACTAAGCTAATGAACAGACCCGTTGTCCTTCCATCACTGGGGACTTTTATAGAACCATTTCCAGCGTCAGTTGTTTAAAAGGTTTTCTCGCCATAACAGAAAGTGGCCAGTGCAATCCTCTCTAAGATCGAAAACGTCCATAAAATTTGCATACGCGATAACAGTACGTTATGTAAATTTGTGGCCTCCCCGGTACTGTTGGCGGCCGCTGGCCAGGCTTTGTTAGCATTAGACGCAGCCGAGTGTGAGGTAACGCTGGTGTAGGATGGTGCCACACCTCATGAAGAGGCAGTGTGGAGGAGGTGGTACACATGACGTCTCTTGTCACTCTCTCCTTCCCTCCTGAACCAACCATCCCATCCTTCCTCCTCCTCATCCTCTAGTGAGCCTGTACTAAGTACTTCAGCCACAGAGCTTCCCCTCTTCTATCCTGCTTTTGACTTTCCCCTTGCTTCTTTCTTGTCTTTGAGCCATCCCAGCTCTGTCTGTCTTTCTCCTCCTGGCTTCCAGGTGTCTTCGTCTCTTCCTTGTAATTAACTCTTTTAACTCACCTCCTGCTTCTGAGACTTCTTCCCCATCTTTGCCTCCGGCATTGCCAGCCTTCCTGTACATCCGACTCATTTTTTGACCTCTGCTGTCTCCATTTCTCAACCATCCTTCAAATACATTCTCTCAGTCCCTAGACTCCAAAACAGGTTCTACACACACAGCTCAGTGTACGAAATAATCGAAGAGGACGGTCCTATTGGTTTCACGTAATACTCATGGGCAACCAAGCCGAATTATGTGATAAAGCCACAGTCACCATAGTTATGTATTACCTCCAGGACCAGGCTAGATCCTTTATAGATGCGGTCAGGCTGGCTCAGACAAACCTGGTTCTTCCGAGATAGATTCATGGACGTGAAGACAAGAAAATATACAACGACACGGGATGAATACATGTGAAAGCGAGAGCATATGGTGCCTAAAAGACGAATCCTTCCATGCCAGAGCTGATGCTCCTGGTGGCAGGAGCTGATAAAGGATCTACTGTGAGAGATGGTGAAGATCGAGAACAATACAAGGTTGACATCTGTGCGACAGCCTGGATGATTTACTTTTGGTGTTCAGACCTTATCCGTACAGGTGTCGAAGACCTGATGGAAACGTGGGAACAGCCGAGGACCAGCACCATAACTCTTCTGAAGAATAGGTTGGAGCGTTCCAGATGTCATCTGCAGCAGACTTGTTACATGGTCCCAAGAATCTATCAGTCACCCGGAATATGGCCACTCGGATATCTCGTCTGGGGAACAGTGAATGATCCATTAGGTAGGTGATGTGGCACAAAGCGAGGGACGTCTGCTCCAGATATAATCAGTGTCGTAGGTAAAGTGTCTTGAGAAAGTCTAGGAACTAAGGGATGTGACATGTGAGGTAGAGTCCTCTGGCCATCGATGATATGTTCTTCATCATCTGGTGACGCGCCCTTCCACCTGCGTCTGTCTGTGGCAGCTCACTCACACTTACCCTACTGTCCTCCTCCTCCTCCTCCTCCTCCACACAGGAGCGCCACCTGCCCTCACACTGTGACACTAACCACTTCATATACCAGTTTTCTCTGACGGTTTTCTTTCTCGATTTCTTCGATCACCTCTATTTTGTAATCATATTCCTTCATTCCGTTCGTTCGTTCGTACATCATCATGCTCATACTGATACGTTTCGTGTTCTGTTATAATATTCCAAAGCTTCCAAACTTACCAATTAATCGTAACTTTTCGTTCTGTTTCTCAGTTATTGGCAGAAGCTTTTCCGCCATGTGGGTCCCAGCTGTTTCATGCCTCAGTTCTCTAATCTTTTCTCCTTTAATGATCTTAAGTCGAACCCAGCACAGCTCTGAGGGGGCAAAATTCCTCTTCGTTTTAAGTTATTGTAGGAACGCCCTCCATCCCTTTCACCTAGGCTAGGTAAGGTTAGATTAGGTTAGGTTAGGTTAGTTTAGGTTAGGTTGGGTTAGGTTTGGTTTCGGGTTAAATCCCTAACCTAACCTAACCTAACTCAATCTACCCTTAAAACCTAACCTAATGTAACCTAGACGAACGTTGGTGTGTGTGTGTGTGTGTGTGTGTGTGTGTGGGGGGGGGGGGGGGGGAGTAATCTTCAGGTGATCTAGGTAATGATTGCAACTTCCTCGTTGAAATTTCAGAAAATTCCCGCCAACACAGTTTACTCACAGTCTACAAAAGTATCGGAGCCAAGCTTTAGGTCGATACTGCCGGCTCTGGTGGCTCACTTGTCTGATGCTACTAACTCACTCTGGTTTATTATTGCTCTACATTGCACTGCTATTGCACTGCTCTGTGGTGGTCTGTTTTCCATACACTTCTCGGTGGATTTGTTTCCCCAGTTCTTGTGCCTCTGTGGTAATGGTTGTTGTTGGATGACCTGGGAGAAGTCTCGGTACGCCATGCTTGGCATCTCTCTGGAGTTAGTCGGTTGTAAAGAACTCGAGACGCCGCCCGCCCTCCCATTCCCAGCCATTCCCAAGCCTCAGTTCCACCCCTTCCCTCCACACGCCCACACACACACACACACACACACACACACACACACACACACACACACACACACACACACACACTTAGCTTCATCCTTGGTGACCGTCCTCAGCTTTCACCAGTTCCCTCTCCACACATTTAACCTGCCACAATCAATAACTCCTATACGAAAGTGTACTTCCGCGGGCTCCAGTGGTACCTCCCTCTGTTACTTGTATGTGGCTGATGCTGGTGTGTGTGTGTGTGTGTGTGTGTGTGTGTGTGTGTGTGTGTGTGTGTGTGTGTGTTAATTCTCTTCATTTAATGTAGTAACTTTTTCCTCGTGTTTATCCACTTATTCTCTCGGACTTTCTAGAGTGTCTAATTAACTTCTTGTTGCCTCTATTTACTTTCAACTTTCACTCACTAGTTTTTTCTTTGACTCGCAAAGCGACTGCATTCACCCCTCACACGCTCCTCCTTCCCCCGTCTCTCACAGTATACCTCCTCCTACCCTCGTCTCTCACAGTGTACCTCCTCCTACCCTCGTCTCTCACAGTATACCTCCTCCTACCCTCGTCTCTCACAGTATACCCCCTCATACCCTCGTCTCTCATAGTATACCTCCTCCTACCCTCGTCTCTCACAGTATACCTCCTCCTACCCCCGTCTCTCACAGTATACCTCCTCCAACCCTCGTCTCTCACAGTATACCTCCTCCTACCCTCGTCTCTCACAGTATACCTCCTCCTACCCTCGTCTCTCACAGTATACCTCCTCATACCCTCATCTCTCACAGTGTACCTCCTCATACCCTCGTCTCTCACAGTGTACCTCCTCATGCCCTCGTCTCTCACAGTGTACCTCCTCATACCCTCGTCTCTCACAGTATACCCCCTCATACCCTCGTCTCTCATAGTATACCTCCTCCTACCCTCGTCTCTCACAGTATACCTCCTCATACCCTCGTCTCTCACAGTATACCTCCTCCTACCCTCGTCTCTCACAGTATACCTCCTCATACCCTTGTCTCTCATAGTATACCTCCTCATACCCTTGTCTCTCATAGTATACCTCCTCATACCCTCGTCTCTCACAGTATACCTCCTCATACCCTCGTCTCTCACAGTATACCTCCTCATACCCTCGTCTCTCACAGTATACCTCCTCATACCCTCGTCTCTCACAGTATACCTCCTCCTACCCTCGTCTCTCACAGTATACCATCAGCCAGAGAGAGACTCAGTCTTCACCAGGGTGTACACCTCACTCTAACTCTCACCTCCCAAGATGTTACTTGCCTCGCGTCTCTCTGTCGTTTGCTTTGTATCGACACGCTACCCTTGATCCCATCTCGTTCATTATTCTGTTTATCATGTTCTCTTTCTTGCTAACTCTGCAAGTTAGGACATAATCAAACATTGTATCTTCCAACTTCCTTTTCCACTGCACCATCGACGAACAAACTTTTATGACCTTCACTTTCGTTTCCTGGAAGCAACGTGTGGCCTCAGGTCTCACTAGATCCCCTCACTGTTGTGGGTTCACGGATGTTGTTATGAACATGTTTGTCGTCCACTCCTCGTTATCAGGGCGGTATTTCAATTGGCGGGAATTCCTGGTTATCTAAATGTTCCGTGGATTTTCCTCAGGGCAAAATATTTTCCCCCCGTAATCATATGTTACAGATCTTCCTAAGAAGAAAACTCTCTCTCTCTCTCTCTCTCTCTCTCTCTCTCTCTCTCTCTCTCTCTCTCTCTCTCTCTCTCTCTCTCTCTCTCACACACACACACACACACACACACACATATGCAGGCAACATAAATGAATTCGAGAAGTTTCTTAGTAGAGAATGCTCAGGAGATGGGCTCCACGAGTATGAAGCTCCCTCTCCGTACGGTGCAAATAAGTGACTTAAAAATAAATAATTACACACACACACACACACACACACGCACACACACACACACACACACACACACACACACACACACACACACACACACACACACACAGACAATTAGTCAGAGCGTGCATCAGGCTGGTTGGTCTGGCAGAAGCCGTTCCTCCGCCAAGCTGTACCAACCTATAAGACTTTGCAGGCTAATACTCATCAGTTGTTCTCCGTATTATACTTTACTTCAAGTTCATAGCTCATAGCTTTGCATCGTATTGTTGAGCAGAACCAGTTTTTCTTCCAAACCAATATGGACAGAGTATGTTTGCCAACACTAGTTTAGGAGCTTTCCCTCTATCCCTGAATGTGGCTAGCGATGCCTTCCTCCAAGATTGAAGCCGCCTATGAGATTTGCATACGCGATAACAGTATGTTATGTAAATTTGTGGCCTCCCCGGTACTGTTGGCGGCCGCTGGCCAGGCTTTGTTAGCATTAGACGCAGCCGAGTGTGAGGTAACGCTGGTGTAGGATGGTACCACACCTCATGAAGAGGGAACTAACGAGAGGGAGTGAGGTGGGCTGAGGTGTGTGGAGGAAGCGCTGCACACGATGTCTCCTGTCACCCTCTCCCTCCCTCCCTCCTGAACCAACCAACCACCCGCTTCCTCCTCCTCGTCTTCCTCCTCCTCCTCCTCCTCCTCCTCGTCTGGCGAGCCTGCACTTCAGCCACAGACCTTCTTTCCTAACATGCTTTTGACTTTCCCGTCACTCTTGTTTCTGAGCCATCCCAACTCCCTCCTTCCCTCTCTCTCTCTCTCTCTCTCTCTCTCTCTCTCTCTCTCTCTCTCTCTCTCTCTCTCTGTCAATCAATCAACTCTCAACTCACCTTCTCCATCTGACTCTTCTTTCTCATCTTTGTCTCTGACCTTCCCGCTCTTCCTATACATCTAATTCCTTCCTTGTCCTCTTGCTGCCACAGATCCCTCCACCTCCCATCCACCTTTCACATAGCTTCCCCTCACTTCTTAGACTCCTAAAACCGGTTCTACACCAAGTTGAGTCATCGACCTGTGTCTAGAACTGGGTTTGGTGTTTTGGTATTCGTAAAGGATTTAGGGCCAGCCAAACCGAGTTATGTATTGAAATCACAACCAACGTAGTCACTTAACCCCTTTCAGGTTCAGGTCGGATCCTTAACAGACGTGGTCAGGCAGGTCCCTGTAAACTTGGCTCTGGAACGCTCGGGATGAATATATATTTGGAAATAGAAGAGTTTGCTCGCAAGACAATAATTTTCCAATGCTCGAGCTGATACCTCAGACAGCAGGAGCTGATGAAGGACCAGCTGGGGATAGAGAAGATCGAAGACACGAGGAAGACGACATCCCTGCGACACCCTGGATGATTTACTTGTAATGCGAAGACCTTTGCAGTGCAGGAGTTATCGAAAACCTGATATAGACTTGGGAACAGACGAGGACCAGTGCCATAACTCTTCTCAAGATTGAGTTGGAACGTCCCAGATGTCACTTGGAGCAGACTCATTACACGGTCCACCGGATATATCAGTCACCCTGAACTATAGCCACTCGGGTTTCTCATTC